>NC_069502.1:441888728-442036228 GCF_027579735.1 Bombina bombina
GATATGAGTGTTTGTTTTCTATGATTATACATGGTTGCATCCTTATGTTACAGGGGTTATAGTGGAAAGTGTTTTGTTATGTTGCATTACATTAGAATATTGCTCCCAGAGATCCCAGTATATCTTGGCATCCTCCCGCACTGCCAGCGGCCGGGGCAGGTTGGCGTGCTAAGAATTTTACTTCTGTTACCTGGAGTGATATAATTCTAGTGACATGTTAGTACAGACTCTTCATGATCTTAAGTTGGGTTCCTTAGGTATATAAATTGGTACTGTTGTCATGGATATATTATAGTATGACTTGCTTGTTAGAAAATATATCTATCATAGGCATTGCCTACACTGCTCACATCCTGTTACTGCTGAGCCCCTCTCCTCCCTTTCCCGCTGGTACTGGTTGTCTGCGGGTCATACCCCTTCCCCTTTTTCCCGCATCGTCTATAGCTGACATTTCCCTAGGAGAGGAGCTCACCCAGAAGTCCTTTATATTCCATACATACTAATATCCCCCCCTCCCACATAACCTTCTTAAGAGCTACCCTTATTTATCTCATCGATAGCCCCTCAACTATGCATATAAATTACTATACCCTGAGCAACTATTGCTTACAAACTTGACATACTAATTGGCTCCGCCCTCCATCCCCCCTTACTCTATTTTGAGCGGCTCTCGCACGCTGCATCCCCCTACCCCATAAAACTATAGAGCTATCTCCTCCCTAGCCCTAACCCTAGTTGAATAGATACCCTAATCTTTTCCTTACATAGCTGGGAGGGGTCTATTACTGACCATTTTACATTTATGATACTCTTTAATAAAACTGAAGTCTTTTTGCGAGATGGCCCACATTGTATAGTAACACTTGAGATATATGAATATATTGTGTTGCTAACTATACTGTGTATAAATTTATGTGTAAATGTTTTGGGGCTTAACCCATATTCTGTATCTTTTTATGACTTCAATAAAAATTATTAAAAAAAAAAAAAAAAAATGATGTTGCACACAAAAGTTATAAGGCTAAAAGATACCAGATCTTGGGTGTTAGAAAAAAAGCTGACACAGGGATTTCACATTGACATACACACACATACATAGAGAAACAAGGGTTTATATGTATAGAGATATGTTTAACAATGGATAGATAATGAAAAGATTTTACATTACAATCTTATGCACATTAAACAATATCTCAGATGGACTTTTAAAGCAATATTCGAATATAGATCTCGAGATATCTAGACATATATGTATTTACTAGTCCTAAAGCCCGTTCACAAAGGCCATTTTTTGCAGTACAGCGTTCCCACCTCTTGCGCTCTCTCCCTCCCCCTCTCTTTTGCTCTCTCTCACCCCTCTCTTTTGCACTCTCTCCAACTCTCTTTTGCGCTCTCTCCCCCTCTCGTTTGAGCTCTCTGCCCCCTCTCTTTTGCGCTCTCTCTCGCCCCCCTCTCTTTTGCGCTCTCTCTCCCCTCTCTTTTGCGCTCTCTCTCTCCCCCTCTCTTTTGTGCCCTCTCTCTCCCCCTCTCTTTTGTGCTCTCTCTCTCCCCTCTCTTTTGCGCTCTCTCTCTCCCCCCTCTTTTTTGTGCTCTCTCTCTCCCCCCTCTCTTTTGTGCTCTCTCTCTCCCCCCTCTTTTTTGTGCTCTCTCTCTCCCCCCTCTTTTTTGCGCTCTCTCTCCCCCTCTCTTATGCGCTCTCTCTCCCCCTCTCTTTTGCGCTCTCTCTCCCCCCTCTCTTTTGCACTCTCTCCCCTCTCTCTCCCTCCTCTCTCTCTCTCTCCCCCTCTCTCTCTCTTCCCCCTCTCTTTTGTGCTCTCTCTCCCCCCTCTCTTTTGCGCTCTCTCTCCCCCCTCTTTTTTGTGCTCTCTCCCCTCTCTCTTTTGCGCTCTCTCCCCTCTCTCTCTCTCCCCTCTCTTTTGTGCTCTCCCCTCTCTCTCTCCCCTTCTCTCTCTCTCCCCTCTCTCTCCCCCTCTCTCTCTCCCCCCCTCTCTCCCCCTCTCTCTCTCTCTTTCTCCCCCCCTCTCTGTCTCTCTCTCTCCCCTCTCTCTCCCCTCATTCTCTCTCTCTCCCCTCTCTTTCTCCCCCTCTCTCTCTCCCCCTCTTTCTCCCCCCTCTCTCTCTCCCCCCTCTCTTTCTCTCTCCCCTCTCTCTAGCTCCTCCCCTCTCTCTCTCCCCCCCTCTCTCTCCTCCCCCTCTCTCTATCTCCTCCCCCTCTCTCTTCCCCTTTTCTTTTGCTCTCTCTCTGCCCCCCTCTTTCTATCTCTCCCCCCTCTCTATCTCTCTCCCCTCTATCTCACGTGCGTGACTGCGTCCGGCCCCGCCCCCTTCATGCCCAGCCACGCCCCTACTCACGCCCCTCCACGCCCACTTCTGCCCGCACCGCAAATCAGGTAGGAACTCTAAGGCCAGGTGTGTTTGTCCTCGTGCTGTCTCTACTGCACATGACAGCTTCGGATAAACACACTTGGCCTTTTATATTATAGGATATACATATCTCGCTACAAATACATATATCAGTCCAAAAATGATCACATATATAGAGAAATATTAATTTAGAATTAAATAGAACATATTCCATTAGGAAAACATTTTCGCAACATGAAATATTCGCATTTTCATGTACACTTTTCGAGGAGAATACGTACGTCAAGGTCTTTGCGCAACATATTAGGGTTTTGTGTGTTTTTTTATTTGTCTTCTCCATTGACTTCTATGAGGAATACGTGAACGCACACACGATTTGGCTGTTTTGGATTACGCGGCTTAACACGTACGCAAAATAAGTTATTTTGTAACTTGTAAATGCGAAAAAGCCATAACATTTACAATGTTTTAACAACTGATTTGCTGCGCGACTTGTAATCTTGCCCCAAATGTACTATTGCAACAAGGACCTCTGCTGTCATGCGATTGGTCGGGCCTGTCAAGAACGAACATGTTTGGGGTGATTTATTTCTGCCACCTCAGAGGAGGAGAGGATAAAAAAACAGTAGTCACATGACCGCTGCTTCTTAACTTTCTGTAAGCACTCACACATAAGGGAGTCTGCCCCTCAGGGGCTCTAAAGCAGGATCTACTACTTAGTACATGGAGCCCTATACCTGTTTAAATGTGTTAGTGTAACAATACAGGAAGGTGACAGCAAATTCCAATTTTATTTAGTAAAGACAAAAGTACAAGGCAACGTTTCAGGACCTTATCCCTTAGTCATGATGGCATGACTAAGGGATAAGGTCCCGAAATGTTGCCATGTACTTTTGTCTTTACTAAATAAAATTGGAATTTGCTGTCACCTTCCTGCTATTGTTATATTATATATTTAGGCCTAGGGCGGTGGCCCTTTGGTGACTTGCAGTACCTGCCTGGAGTGCTGAAATATTTTCGCTTGTAAATGTGTTAGTGACCAGACATAAGTCACATTTAAAATGATTCCTGATATCAAGCTAAATAAAAGCTAGGAATCATGGGTAGTGAGGGGTAAATATTGCAATTTTAATATTCATAATTTAAAACAAATGTTCATCTTGACGTTTGTGTTGTCATTTAAATGAATATAACATGTAATACATATTTACAAATGTAATGATATTCAGTATTTTTTATAACTAATCTGCCAAACCATTCTCCAATTCCTAATTAAAAGCACATAAAACTCACAATTGTCTTTCATGATTCAGATAGAGCATAGAGGTATACCCAGCTCATACAGGGGGTTAGGGACCGGAGCCCCGCTGTAAAGTGAAAACCGCCTTAAAGTGAAACAAGGCAGTTTTAGCTTTCTTTGCACTTGCCAGTGTGTTTAAAAACTTGAAAACATGTTTGAACTAACATATATTAGGGGTGCAATAGGCTAAGTTTAGTTTAACACTACTGTACCTGTAAAATAGTGACAATTAGTGTAGTAAAATTTGCCAAACTATAGCACTGAGACACAGATTGCACTGTAAAGCTGTAAACAGAGTGAACTGCGCATAACAAAATGGTGCCAGTCACTTTTCTCGCAAACTCACAATGATTACAGCACTATTTCATAATCCTTGGAGGTTGAACTTCAGCTCCACAAAGCGCTGTATTAGCGAATCGCTGTAAAGTGAAGCGCTGTAAAGTGAGGTATACCTGTACCAGTTTAAACAACTTTCCAGTCCTGTTATCAATTCTATTAACAAATGTTCTTTGTTTTCTTGGTATCATTTGTTAAAGGGTATACCACATTTCAAATGTACTGCTATATTCAATTTATAGAAGTAGCAACAATGCACTACTGGGAGCTAGCTGAGTTGAGTCAATGACAAATAACAAGAGACATATATGTGCAGTTAATAATCAGCAGCTAACTCCCAAAAGTGCATTGCTGCTCTTGAGTCTACCTAAGTATGCTTTTCAACAAAGGGATACCATGAACATGTATCCTATTAGATAACAGAAGTCAATTGGAAAGATGTTTAAATGTATTTGCTCTGTTTGAATTATTAAGAAACAAAATGGGTTTCATGTCTCTTGGGTTAGTTCATTTAGCAAGATAGACAGCATTTATACCATATCCATGAATACCATAGTTTTATGGTCCTTGATATACCTCAGCTTTCCACTACACTATAAATATTTGTCCAAATTTTTTTACTGTCTTTTTCACAATCTGTTTTGCTTTGATATAGTGAACATAAAATCAGAAATACATGTGTCTTTTGCTTCCTCTTTAATTTAAAGGGACAGTTAACACCTTGAGATTTTACATTTTACAAGTTTTGGTTATGCAATTTGCAATACTCTTAAAATATTTATATTACCACCTTTTTTTTCTGCAATATAGATATGAAACTGTGGCTTTTCTAAATCTCAGAGCTGGAAATACACAGTGCTGACTTATTGAGGCTAACCCTGCTACATATATATATATATATATATATATATATATATATATATATATATATATATATATATATATATATATATATATATATCCATAATTGGCTTTAACAGATAAGAATTGCAAAACAATGTACTTTATACTAACAATTTTCTGCAGACTCAAGTTTAGATTGGCTCTTCCAAATAAGGCAAGAGGTGGGTGAAATTTGATTATTGAAAAACCAACTGTAGCAAACAATCGGCTACAGTCGGTAATGGTGTGCGATGTTAACAAGCATTTTTTTCTCACCACTCACTTAAGACAACGCTGGTATTACAGTTTTTTTTAAACCCAGCATTTGCCACAAAAAAAGTGAGTGGAGAGCAAAATTTATCTCCACATCTCACCTCAATACCAGCGTTGCTTACGGTAGCGGTGAGCTGGTAAAACGTGCTCGTGCACGATTTCCCCATAGGAATCAATGGGGGAGAATCTGCTGAAAAAAACCTAACACCTGCAAAAAAGCCCCATTGATTCCTATGGGGAAATACATTTATGTCTACACCTAACACCCTAACATGAACCCTGAGTCTAAACACCCCTAATCTTACACTTATTAACCCCTAATATGATGCCCCGGACATCACCAACACATACATTATATTAGTTATATTAGTAACCCCTAATCTGCCGCTCCGGACACCGCCGCCACCTACATTATCCCTATGAACCCCTAATCTGCTGCCCCCAATATTGCCGACACCTACTTTTTATTTATTAACCCCTACTCTGCCACCCCCAATGTCGCCGCAACCTAACTACACTTATTAACCTCTAATCTGCCGCCCCCAACGTCGCCGCCACTATAATAAAGTTATTAACCCCTAAATCTAAGTCTAACCCTAACACCCCCTTAACTTAAATATAATTTAAATACATCTAAATAAAATTACTAGAATTAACTAAATTATTCCTATTTAAATCTAAATACTTACCTATAAAATAAACTATAAGCTAGCTACAATATAACTAATAGTTACATTGTAGCCATCTTAGGATTTATTTTTATTTTACAGGCAACTTTGTATTTATTTTAACTAGGTACAATAGTTATTAAATAGTTATTAACTATTTAATAACTACCTAGTTAAAATAAGTACAAATTTACCTGTAAAATAAAGCCTAACCTAAGTTACAATTACACCTAACACTACACTATCATTAAATAAATTACCTAAACTACCTACAATTAAATACAATTAAATTAAATAAACTAAAGTACGAAAAAAAATATATAAGAATTTTCTACTAATTACACCTAATCTAATCCCCCTAATAAAATAAAAAAGCCCCCCAAAATAATAAAAACCCCTACCCTATACTAAATTACAGATAGCCCTTAAAAAGGGCCTTTTGCGGGGCATTGCCCCAAAGTAATCCCCC
Source organism: Bombina bombina (assembly GCF_027579735.1). Taxonomy (NCBI): domain Eukaryota; kingdom Metazoa; phylum Chordata; class Amphibia; order Anura; family Bombinatoridae; genus Bombina; species Bombina bombina. Next base: position 441,895,021 of record NC_069502.1, read on the forward strand.
CAACATCAAAACCCACCACCCACACACCAAACCCTACTCTAAAACTCACCCAATCCCCCCTTAATAAAACCTAACACTAACCCCTTGATGATCACCCTGCCTTGAGACATCTTCACCCAACTGGGCAGAAGTGGTTCTCCAGACGGCCAGAAGTCTTCATCCGATCCAGGCAGAAGACGACCTCCAGACGGGCAGAAGTCTTCATCCAGACGGCATCTTCTATCTTCATCCATCCGGAGCGGAGCGGGTCCATCTTCAAGCCATCCAACGTGGAGCATCCTCTTCCATCTGACGACTAACCCTAAATGACGGTACCTTTAAGTGATGTCATCCAGTGTTAGTCGTCGGATGGAGGAGGATGCTCCACGTCGGATGGCTTGAAGATGGACCCGCTCTGCTCCGGATGGATGAAGATAGAAGATGCCACCTGGATGAAGACTTCTACCCATCTGGAGGTCCTCTTCTGCCCGGATTGGATGAAGACTTCTGGCCGTCTGGAGGACCACTTCTGCCCAGTTGGGTGAAGACGTCTCAAGGTAGGGTGATCTTCATGGGGTTAGTGTTAGGTTTTATTAAGGGGGATTTGGTGGGTTTTAGAGGAGGGTTGGGTGTGTGGGTGGTGGGTTTTAATGTTGAGGGGGTATTGTATTTTTTTTCCCAGGTAATAGAGCTGATTACTTTGGGGCAATGCCCCGCAAAAGGCCCTTTTAAGGGCTATTTGTAATTTAGTATAGGGTAGGGCTTTTTATTATTTTGGGGGGCTTTTTTATTTTATTAGGGGGATTAGATTAGGTGTAATTAGTTTAAAATTCTTGTATTTATTTTATTATTTTCTGTAATTTAGTGTTTTTTTTCGTACTTTAGTTTATTTAATTTAATTGTAATTAATTGTAGTTAGTTTAGGTAATTCATTTAATTAGAGTGTAGTGTTAGGTGTAATTGTAACTTAGGTTAGGGTTTATTTTACGGGTAAATTTTAATTATTTTAACTAGGTAGTTATTAAATAGTTAATAACTATTTAATAACTATTGTACCTAGTTAAAATAAATACAAAGTTGCCTGTAAAATAAAAATAAATCCTAAAATGGCTACAATGTAACTATTAGTTATATTGTAGCTAGCTTAGGGTTTATTTTATAGGTAAGTATTTAGTTTTAAATAGGAATAATTTAGTTAATTATAGTAATTTTATTTAGATGTATTTAAATTATATTTAAGTTAGGGGGTGTTAGGGTTAGGGTTAGACTTAGGTTTAGGGGTTAATACATTTAATATAGTGGCGGCGACGTTGGGGGTGGCAGATTAGGGGTTAATAAATGTAGGTAGGTGTCAGCGATGTTAGGGACGGCAGATTAGGGGTTAATAAAATTTAACTAGTGTTTGCAATGCGGGAGTGCGGCGGTTTAGGGGTTAATATATTTATTACAGTGGCGGCGATGTCCGGTCGGCAGATTAGGGGTTAAAACATGTATTTAACTGTTTGTGATGTGTGGGGGGGGCCTCGGTTAAGGGGTTAATAGGTAGTTTATGGGTGTTAGTGTACTTTTTAGCACTTTAGTTAAGAGTTTTATGTTACGGTGTTAGCCCATAAAACTTTTAACTACTGACTTTTAAATGCGGGAGGAGTCTTGACAGGAGAGGCTGTACCGCTCACTTTTTCCAAGACTCGTAATACCGGCGTTAGGCAAATCCCATTGAAAAGATAGGATACGCAATTGACGTAAGTGGATTTGCGGTATGCTCGAGTCGCGGAAAAAAGTGAGCGGTACACCTGTACCTGCCAGACTCGTAATACCAGTGGGCGTTAAAAAGCAGCGTTGGGACCTCTCAACACTGCTTTTTAAGGCTAATGCAAGACTCGTAATCTAGGGGAATGTTAATTTGTCTTTCAAAAATCTTTAGACTTGGTTTATATGTTATTTTGTAGTAAGAAATATATTATTATTGCAAGGTGATTTCTGTCTCTTTAAGAACGAGTCAAACAGGAAGTTTGCAGAAATAAAGGAATACCATAGTTAAAATGCCCCAGGTGTCTTAACAAGATGTGATTGGAGGGGGCAGATGCTCCCCTTATATCTAAGCATAACCACCCACTAGAGTCACTTTAATGATGACAACGAGCCACCATTATTGAAAAGATGTGCATCACTTGTATACAACAAGTAACTCACACCTATTGTATATGTAGCCATTGATATTATTTCAGTTGGGTAATTTTACTTTTTTTTTGCCCCCTCCCAACCAAATCATTTCTGTGGACTCCCATGACCACACCTTAACATTGTGTTATGGTTGGTGACCATAAGGATTTAATTCACACAGCTTAAAATGGTCACTGTATGCTTGGTAAATATAGACATCTCTAAAACTAAAACAAGAAAAACTTAAAAAAAAAAAAAGACAAAAAAGTTTTTTTTTATATGACTCTTTCATTATCACTATTTCAACCGAGACTTAGTGGCCTGGAGGGGTTTATTTTAAAAGAAATTAGTTTCCATTGGGGAAAATTGTGAGATAAATATGTGGGTTACCATGGAAAAGTTCAGGCAATTTAATTAATAAGCAACCACTGTAAAGAAGGCATTTATTTAGTTGTACAATGTAAAGAAGGCACTTATTTAGCTGTACACTGTAAAGAAGTCATTTATTTACCTGTACACTGTAAAGAAGTCATTTATTTAGCTGTACACTGTAAAGAATGCACTAATTTAGCTTTACAATGTAAAGAAGGCACTAATTTAGCTGTATACTGTAAATAAGGCACTTATTTAGCTGTGCACTATAAAGCAGGCACTTATTTATCTGTAAAGAAGGCACTTATTTAGTTGTACAATGTATAGAAGGCACTTATTTAGTTGTACACTGTGAAGAAGGCACTTATTTAGCTGTACACTGTAAAGAAGGCACTTATTTAGTTGTACAATGTATAGAAGGCACTTATTTAGCTGTACACTGTGAATAAGGCACTTATTTAGCTGTACACTGTAAAGAAGTCATTTATTTAGCTGTACACTGTAAAGAATGCACTAATTTAGCTTTACAAGGTAAAGAAGGCACTAATTTAGCTGTATACTGTAAATAAGGCACTTATTTAGCTGTGCACTATAAAGCAGGCACTTATTTATCTGTAAAGAAGGCACTTATTTAGTTGTACAATGTATAGAAGGCACTTATTTAGCTGTACACTGTGAATAAGGCACTTATTTAGCTGTACACTGTAAAGAAGGCACTTATTTAGTTGTACAATGTATAGAAGGCACTTATTTAGCTGTACACTGTAAAGAAGGCACTTATTTAGCTGTACAATATAAAGAAGGCACTTATTTAGCTGTACACTGTAAATAAGGCACTTATTTATCTGTAAAGAAAGCACATATTTAGCTGTACACTGTAAAGAAGTCATTTATTTATCTGTACACTGTAAAGAAGTCATTTATTTAGCTGTACACTGTAAAGAATGCACTAATTTAGCTTTACAATGTAAAGAAGGCACTAATTTAGCTGTATACTGTAAATAAGGCACTTATTTAGCTGTGCACTATAAAGCAGGCACTTATTTATCTGTAAAGAAGGCACTTATTTAGTTGTACAATGTATAGAAGGCACTTATTTAGTTGTACACTGTGAAGAAGGCACTTATTTAGCTGTACACTGTAAAGAAGGCACTTATTTAGTTGTACAATGTATAGAAGGCACTTATTTAGCTGTACACTGTGAATAAGGCACTTATTTAGCTGTACACTGTAAAGAAGTCATTTATTTAGCTGTACACTGTAAAGAATGCACTAATTTAGCTTTACAATGTAAAGAAGGCACTAATTTAGCTGTATACTGTAAATAAGGCACTTATTTAGCTGTGCACTATAAAGCAGGCACTTATTTATCTGTAAAGAAGGCACTTATTTAGTTGTACAATGTATAGAAGGCACTTATTTAGCTGTACACTGTGAATAAGGCACTTATTTAGCTGTACACTGTAAAGAAGGCACTTATTTAGTTGTACAATGTATAGAAGGCACTTATTTAGCTGTACACTGTAAAGAAGGCACTTATTTAGCTGTACAATATAAAGAAGGCACTTATTTAGCTGTACACTGTAAATAAGGCACTTATTTATCTGTAAAGAAAGCACATATTTAGCTGTACACTGTAAAGAATGCACTAATTTAGCTTTATAATGTAAATAAGGCACTTATTTAGCTGTACAATGTAAAGAAGGCACTATTTAGCTGTACAATGTAAAGAAGGCACTTATTTATCTGTCCAATGTAAATAATGCACTTATTTAGCTGTACACTGTAAAGAAGGCACTTGTTTAGCTGTACACTGTAAAGGCACTTGTTTGGTTGTACAATGTAAAGAAGGCACTTATTTAGCTGTACAATGTAAAGAAGGTACTTATTTAGCTGTACACTGTAAAAAAGGCACTTATTTAGCTGTACACTGTAAAGAAGGCACTTATTTAGCTGTACACTGTAAAGAAGGCACTTATTTAGCTGTACACTGTAAAGAAGGCACTTATTTAGCTGTACACTGTAAAGAAGGTACTTATTTAACTGTACACTGTAAAAAAAGGCACTTATTTAGCTGTACACTGTAAAGAAGGCACTTATTTAGCTGTACAATGTAAAGAAGGCACTTATTTAGCTGTACAATGTAATGAAGACACTTGTTTAGCTGTACAATGTAAAGAAGGCACTTATTTAGCTGTACAATGTAAAGAAGGTACTTATTTAGCTGCACAATGTAAAAAAGGCACTTATTTAGCTGTACACTGTAAAGAAGGCACTTATTTAGCTGTACAATGTAAAGAAGGCACTTATTTAGCTGTACAATGTAAAGAAGGCACTTATTTAGCTGTACACTGTAAAGAAGGCACTTATTTAGCTGTACAATGTAAATAAGGCACTTATTTAGCTGTACAATGTAATGAAGACACTTGTTTAGCTGTACAATGTAAAGAAGGCACTTATTTAGCTGTACAATGTAAAGAAGGCACTTATTTAGCTGTACAATGTAAAGAAGGCACTAATTTAGCTGTATAGAAAGCACTTATTTAGCTTTACAATGTAAAGAAGGCACTAATTTAGCTGTATACTGTAAAGAAGGCACTTATTTAGCTGTGCACTATAAAGCAGGCACTTATTTATCTGTAAAGAAGGCACTTATTTAGTTGTACAATGTATAGAAGGCACTTATTTAGCTGTACACTGTGAAGAAGGCACTTATTCAGCTGTACACTGTAAAGAAGGCACTTATTTAGTTGTACAATGTATAGAAGGCACTTATTTAGCTGTACACTGTAAAGAAGGCACTTATTTAGCTGTACAATATAAAGAAGGCACTTATTTAGCTGTGCACTGTAAATAAGGCACTTATTTATCTGTAAAGAAAGCACATATTTAGCTGTACACTGTAAAGAATGCACTAATTTAGCTTTATAATGTAAATAAGGCACTTATTTAGCTGTACAATGTAAAGAAGGCACTATTTAGCTGTACAATGTAAAGAAGGCACTTATTTATCTGTCCAATGTAAAGAATGCACTTATTTAGCTGTACACTGTAAAGAAGGCACTTGTTTAGCTGTACACTGTAAAGAAGGCACTTGTTTGGTTGTACAATGTAAAGAAGGCACTTATTTAGCTGTACAATGTAAAGAAGGTACTTATTTAGCTGTACACTGTAAAAAAGGCACTTATTTAGCTGTACACTGTAAAGAAGGCACTTATTTAGCTGTACACTGTAAAGAAGGTACTTATTTAACTGTACACTGTAAAAAAGGCACTTATTTAGCTGTACACTGTTAAGAAGGCACTTATTTAGCTGTACACTGTAAAGAAGGCACTTATTTAGCTGTACAATGTAATGAAGACTCTTGTTTAGCTGTACAATGTAAAGAAGGCACTTATTTAGCTGTACAATGTAAAGAAGGTACTTATTTAGCTGCACAATGTAAAAAAGGCACTTATTTAGCTGTACACTGTAAAGAAGGCACTTATTTAGCTGTACAATGTAAAGAAGGCACTTATTTAGCTGTACAATGTAAAGAAGGCACTTATTTAGCTGTACACTGTAAAGAAGGCACTTATTTAGCTGTACAATGTAAAGAAGGCACTTATTTAGCTGTACAATGTAATGAAGACACTGGGGGTCGATCCGATAAAAATCGTCGCCCGCAAAAGTTGGCGACGCCAATATTTGCGCGGATTTGGTATCCTATATACGGCGTAAGCTAGAAGTTACGCGCGTAGATTTCTGGCGTCGCCCGTAGTTTTTGGCCCATAGACTGACATACAAAACACGCGCAATTTGCTATCCTATATACGGCGTAAGGACTTACGCGCGCAGATTTTTCAAAATCTACGCCATTCTCAGCTCGCCACAAATTGAAGGCGCAGGTACCCTTGCACTGACTTAGAAACCAACGTAACTCTCAGAAGGCCTAACAAATGCATGCCTAACAATATACATAGCAGCAGCTTGTTCACAAATAGTTAACCTCTTAAAAGCATTTATTATTCCTGCCCGTGCAAGTGTGTCAAACCAATCACAAACAGCACAACCCCTCACCTGCAACCTTAAAACACCTGCAAATGCACACCCTCATTAGCCACCATGTTTCCCTTGCAGTATATTGCATTTAGAGTCAGACAGCGTCGTGGGGCACAAGGGGTGCTGGAACCCCTACAAGCCCCTGTTTTGGATGGTATCCCTGCTGCTGAGGTCCCTGGTCATGGTGCTGTAGCTGTCCCTGCTCCAGCTGCTGCTGCTGCCCTCCCTGCTCCTCCTGCTGTTGTCCCTGTTCCTGGTGCTCCCCATGCTGCTGTTGCTGCAGCTGCCCATAGGCCAGCAGGGCCTATAAGACGAAGGCATCAGCAGAGGGGAAGAGCACCAAGGGTACACAGGGTAAGGGTCACCCTGTTTGGGATGACAGAAGTGGAGGTCAGGGAAAAATATCGCTTGACATCTGCAAGCCTCATTAACCTATATGAGGTGTTGAAGGATGAAATTGACCCTCAAGCGTATAGGAACCGAGCTCTGACTGGTATGCAGAAGCTGTTGTGTGTTGTACACTTCCTGGCAACTGGCTCATACCAGTCAACAGAGGGGCTTGTGTCTGGCCTAGCGCAGTCTACCTTCTCCAGGATTCTAGGGGAGGTTCTGACTGCTCTAGATAACCAGACACAACGATACATTCATTTCCCCCATACCCCCCAGGAATGGAACCGTCTTAAACAAGGCTTCTATCGACTGGGGGGTATTCCTAATGTCATGGGGGCAATTGATTGCACACATGTGCGTATTGTGGCCCCACATGAGGAGACAATCCTCTATATTAACAGGAAAGGGTTTCACTCATTGAATTGCCAGATGGTCTGCGATACCAATCTGAAATTCTTACATGTGTATGCAGGCTTCCCAGGGAGTGCACATGATTCCTACATCCTACGCCAGACCTCCTTATTCAATATGTTTGAAAATGGAACACTTTCGGGAGGATGGCTGCTTGGTGAGTACCTTCATTCTGTCTGTATATTTATAATAAAGGGACACTAAACACATATTGTCATCTCATGTGTCAGATAGAGAATACAATGTTAAACAGCATTATAATTCACTTCTCTTATATCATTTTATTCATTCTTTAAATATAATTTTTTTTTTAATTACTAATTCACATATATGAGCCAATCATATGAGGCTTCTATGTGCAGCCACCAATCAGCAGCTATTGAGCATATCTAATATGCTTGTCATCAAGAGTTATCTATAGAATGGAGAAAATGATCTAATCAAAGTTAATTATCAAGCTGCTAACAATTGCAGGTTCATATTAAATGGACAGTCTAGAATAAATTGCTCTTCCATTATTCAGATAGGCCTTTTAATTTAAATTAACTATCCTGATTACTTCCATTAATTTTTTTATGAAATCTATCTTTTATATGTGATTCATGTTGTGTCCCTTTAAAGCACATGATGTACCTGTAGTAATCCAAACACATATGTTACATGACAGGTGACGCAGGGTACGGCTGCAGACCATGGCTATTAACCCCCTTGGTGCACCCCATTACAGAGCCACAACTCAGGTACCAGGAGGCACACATAAGAACAAGGAATGTCATTGAAAGGAGCTTTGGCCTATTAAAAACCAGGTTCAGGTGTCTGGATGTTACAGGCGGAGCACTACAGTATAACCCCAACAAAGTGTGTTCCATTGTCAATGCTTGCTGTATTCTACACAACATTGCTGTGGACACACGTTTGTTGGGGGACATTGACCCAGAGCAGCAGCAGCAGCTGGTTCCTGTACTTGAGGATGTGGACAGGGGGACACTGAGGGGGAATGAAGTGAGGGATTATGTCATCCGGGAATACTTCACCTGTAAGTTACTTATTCATAATTACAGTAAACCGTAACATTCACATGTATTATGATGTTTGACAGTACCTCACCAACCATTGCATGTGTATATATCATGTCTTGCAGAATGTAAAAGTTTGGATTTCCACTGCATGTAAGTGAAACTACTACATCCCAACCCCCTTCCCTTAAAGGGACACTATACCCAAACATATTGTTTCATGATTAAGGATAGAGAAGATAATTTTTCACAAACCTTATAATTTCAATCAATTACCTATTTTCATTATTTATTTAGATATACTTTAATGAAGACATAGAAATGCACACAGTGAAGAAATTTCAGGAGGCATCTATATACAGCTACTAATCATCATCTACCAAACATATCTTGATATTGTTTTCAGCAAAGAATATCAATTGAATGAATCTACAGAAATAATAGAATGAAATTATAGTTTATTTTTTAAATTATCTTCTCCTTCAAAATCATGAAGTACAAATATTTGCTTTAATGTCCCTTTAACAACCCTAATTACTGTATATTTATAATTTGTTTTATTCATGTTTAGTTCACTATCATTAAGAATGAGGATAATGGATATTTATACCTTATGTTCACACCTTCTTTAAATATATTATTAGTTATATATACCAACGTGTCAATTTATATTGGATGTGAGAAACCTTGATGTACATCTTAGAAGTTAATATTACTATATGTACCGTTGAGACACAACCATGTCATGTTGTTTATTGAGCATGAATATGTCATAAACATTATAATAATTCCTTTTTGGTCCATTTCAACACAGGAATTATTATATGTTTTACCAATATTACTGTACTAAAACACAACTCACATGGATGTGGATGACAATTAGATAGTAAATAACAGAGGACAAGATTTTCAATGAAATTGAATAATATTTTTTTTTTTTTAGGCCTCTTAGATGAGGGGCCTGGTGTGGGTCTTCTGCCTCTCCTGGGTTGTGTGGATACACTAGGAGTGCTGGTCACAGAGGAGATACTTGATGCCATGTCCTGCTGTTGGGTGAAATGCTCCACCAAAGCCCCCAACAGTTGATTCTGTTCCCTCCATCTTTGGTCACTTTGGATTTGCATGTCCGATATTACACGTAGCATTTGATTCTGATTTTGGACCATAGCTGATAGCGATGCTGCCATGTCCCTTTGCAGCTCATTCGACCTCTGTTGCAAACGGTGTTGGGTTCTATGGAACCTGTGTTGTTCCCTCTGCATATTCATACACGTTTCCGTTAGAGTCTCACAGGTCAAAGTTTGCCTCCTCTGTAGTGAGATATATTCATCACCCATGGCAGAACTCAATTGATCCATGGGCTCTTCATCAGCAGGGACAATAGGCACTCTTTCAATGACGTGTTCCTCAGCTGGAGGTGCCGGAACAACAACCTCAGCTGGAGGTGCCGGAACAACAACCTCAGCTGGAGGTGCCGGAACATTAACCTCAGTTGGAGGTGACGGAACATTAACCTCAGTTGGAGGTGCCGGAACATTAACCTCAGTTGGAGGTGACGGAACATTAACCTCAGTTGGAGGTGCCGGAACATTAACCTCAGTTTGAGGTGCATGAAAAAAAACAGCAGCTGGACGTGCAGGAAGAGATATCTCAGCTGGAGGTGCAGCCACAGGGATATGAGCTGGAGGTGCAGGGCGATGGATTACAGTTGGTGGAGCCCTTCCAACTGAAGATGATGGTCCAGATGTCGGGATGGACCGATAGTCCCAATGTCCGCTGGTGTGCATCCACTCAGCCTGCTGGTATACTCCTGTAGTTCCCTGATATTGTTGGGGGGGGGGGAATACATCTACCCTTTGGGGCTGGTGGGGCTCCCCCTCCAAGCCATAGGAATATTCCTCCTGCCACGGGTCCTGCCAGGTATCCTCCTCTAATGCAGGTGGCATGATATGTGGATTTTCAATGGACGCAGTCCAAGACATCTCATGCCTGGCATACTCCTGCTCTCTTATCTGTACCGGTGGTTGTGGTGGACATATATTTAGAACCGGTGTTGGGGGATTCATGGGCGTAGGCACCCTGGTGACTGGAGGTTCTGTGAAGGAGTCAAATGATGAGAGTGATTAGTACAGTCACATATCTATCCATGTGGGCATACAATTTACATGCTAGGGCCTATCCACATTCTCATGTCAAACTCTATAACATGCTTGTGCACATTGAGATTTGTGATATGAGGGTTTGGAATATGCTAATTATACATGTATGTGTTTCATACAATAGTTCTGTGTACATGTCAGTGATGGAGAAAATGTGTTCTTTAAGTGACATTATGGTTGTGATGACTATGGTGTCCATTTACTGAAAGGTCTACATGTGGCTTGTGGCCTGTGTTACTCTGAGACATGTTAGTATTTCACTATTCTACCTCATATCATGATTTTCAATGTGTTAAGTAGCATTAAATGGACATGCAAAACATATTTATTATTTCATGATTCAGCTAGACAAGCATGGTATTCTAAATAAATTGTAATTTACTTCCATTAGCTAATATGCTTCATTATCTTGATATTCTTAGCTGATATGCATTTCTTGATAGGCTCAGAAGCTGCTGATTGGTGGCTGTACATCAATGCCTCGTGTGATTGCCTCACCCATGTGCATTGATATTTAATAAACTAAGATTTTCAAAATAAAAATTAAATATAGATAATGGAAGTAAATTTGGATGTTATGTTAAAAACTATATTCTCTATCTGAATAATGAAAAAATATCTTTGTGTTTCATGTCCCTTTAATGTTAAATATCATTGTATATTTAGTTGTTAGTAATCAAAATACCATGATCCTCATTGTGTACATGAATGTGTAACAATATAGGATGTTATAACTCAAATACATATTATACTAGTGTGTGGGATGTTACTCACCAGCATGCTGTGCTGATGTTGCAGTCCCTGAGTCACGAGCCCCTGGAAGTCCACGGACTGCTGTGAGGCTCAGGGACCGACGAATGAGCTCCTGCCACTCATTGTATTCGGCCTCATAGTGAGGCCCACCTCCTGTTGCCCTCTGGGAGATTGCTTCCTGGCCCATCCTCTCCTTGACTCTCCTCTTGCAATCATTCCATCTCTTCTTAAGCCCGTCAACATTCCTCCTCTGTTGGGACACTCCATTGACGGCATCCACCACCTTCTGCCAAGCATCCTTACGCCTCCGGGCAACTCCTTTGCCCTTCTCTTGTCCAAAGAGGGCATTATGGTTCTCCAGGACAGCCTGGACGAGAGCGAGGTTTTCGGCAAAACTGAAATTGGGACACCTCATACGCTCCTCGTCCTGGGCTGCCTGGCTCCCTCCCTGGGATGTCCCTGGTGTGGGTTCCTCCCTATCCTCTCCCTCCTCCCCCCTTCTATCCCCATGTGCACCCTCTATCCCTCTTCTCAGTGTGCCTGGCCTTTGGGCAACCCCACTCCCATCCTCCCTTCTGGCTCTCCCTCTCCCCACTCCGCTCACTCCCTGACGGGGACCCTGCTGCTCCTCCTGTACATAATCCTCTCCCTGCGACTCCCCTTCCCTCCTCCCCCCAGCCCTATCTCTCCCTGACATCCTCACACTACACACACTCACACACTCACACTCACTCCCACTTCAATCACACACAATCACAACCAGACACTCAGCCTTTCAAACTGTAAAAGATAAATAAAGAGTGTTGGGTGTTATAAAAAAAAAGTGTTGTGTATTTTGTATATGTGTGTATGCAAAATGTGTGCAATATGAAAAAAAGTGTAAGTAAATGTACTGGCTTAACAATCCAACCAACAATCCGACCTAACTAACTTGATGATGCTCCTTTCTCACTACTCTTACCACTAATCTCTATACTCGCTGTAGTGTGCTGTAGCTCCAAGAACCAACCAAACACACTAAAGAAATTGCGGCTGCGCAGGGGTTTAAGTATGATTTTTGAATCTCGTCATTACGTGGCGCATCTCTTAGAACTGGCATAATTTTTTACGAGTCGTAGGCTAATTTGCATAAAACTACACTTTATTGAGACTTTACGTGAACAAAAAACAGGCGCAAGTACTTGCGACGACTAAAAGGTGTATTTGCGCACATTTTGCCTGCTCGTCGGTTTTTCAGACTTACGCCAGTTTAGCATCTGACGGCGGTGAATATTGGATAGCTCGAGTTGCGAGCTGAAACTGCGGGCGACGCGGGTTACCTCGCTTGCGCCGAAAACTACGACCTATATCGGATCGCGCCCTTGTTTAGCTGTACAATGTAAAGAAGGCACTTATTTAGCTGTACAATGTAAAGAAGGCACTTATTTAGCTGTACAATGTAAAGAAGGCACTTATTAATCTGTACAATGTAAAGAAGGCACTTATTTAGCTGTACACTGTAAAGAAGGCACTTGTTTAGCTGTATAATGTAAAGAAGGCACTTGTTTAGCTATACAATGTAATGAAGGTAAATGGAAAGTAATTGACTAGTTGTATATAAGTTGTAGGTGCTGCAGATTGTCTCTATTTAAATGTAGCAGAATCACTTCTTGTGTATTTTATTTTTCCAATACTTGAACTAGATGCAAGTTTTGTGTTATCAGGTTTTCTATAGTACATCTAATGATATTTAATTAAAGGGTTTATTTGCAATCACTTAACAAGGTTAAGAGAAAATAATGAAGTGAAATAAGCGTTTGTTGCTTTCACTAAGCAAAAGTTCACAAGAAAGTATTATACTAACAGTTAAAGGCACATCTAACTAATTATTAGCTACAAGGACAGCTTCTAAACATGACACAGTATTTATTGTATTCTAAAAGTAAATCCAGCAGGAAATAAAAGTTTATAAAAAAAAAAAAGTATACTCAATGATTAATTATTCAATGGCTGATAAGGACAATTCCTTCATGTTCATTTTGTCGTGAGGGCGCCAAGTCCCCACAAAACATTGTATGGAATATTTAAATTATATTGATAATAGGCATTAGAAAAAATAACGTAAGAAAAAATAGATGAATGTGCTTGTTGAACCCGGGACTAAATATCTGTCTGTTATTGTTATGTGTGCAGTTCAGAAAGTCTTTTGTGAGTGACTTTGCAAAAAATCTATATGTTTAATATTACACACAGAGAAATCCCAGCACTCACTTACAAGCTCTCAGCTAAGATTTAAAAGCAAAAATGGAAAGGTTAGTCACCGCATCTGGCCAAATGGGACAAACTCAGGTACCACGTCAAGGTCCTTTCCAATACCTGAGACCCTAAAACAGCCACACAATGCAAGCTTTCAAATCCAAACAAACTGAAAACAAGGGAAGGGTGCACAGGAATATGTAACCACCCTAGACATATACAAAACACGGAAGGGAACTGCACTCTCATACCGGACTGGGTACACATCCCATGACCCTGCAACATGCTCAGCCCTGGGTGCCACCGGCACTCACAGGAAGCTGTGCTGTCCCCAGAGCCACAAGCAGTTAACCCCAGACAGGTCTGGGTGCAAGAACCATAGGGAAAATTACAAAACAAATTAATACAACACACAGAGAAATCCCAGCACTCACTTACAAGCTCTCAGCTAAGATTTAAAAGCAAAAATGGAAAGGTTAGTCACCGCATCTGGCCAAATGGGACAAGCTCAGGTACCACGTCAAGGTCCTTTCCAATACCTGAGACCCTAAAACAGCCACACAATGCAAGCTTTCAAATCCAAACAAACTGAAAACAAGGGAAGGGTGCACAGGAATATGTAACCACCCTAGACATATACAAAACACGGAAGGGAACTGCACTCTCATAACGGACTGGGTACACATCCCATGACCCTGCAACATGCTCAGCCCTGGGTGCCACCGGCACTCACAGGAAGCTGTGCTGTCCCCAGAGCCACAAGCAGTTAACCCCAGACAGGTCTGGGTGCAAGAACCATAGGGAAAATTACAAAACAAATGAATACAACACACAGAGAAATCCCAGCACTCACAAGCTCTCAGCTAAGATTTAAAAGCAAAAATGGAAAGGTTAGTCACCGCATCTGGCCAAATGGGACAAGCTCAGGTACCACGTCAAGGTCCTTTCCAATACCTGAGACCCTAAAACAGCCACACAATGCAAGCTTTCAAATCCAAACAAACTGAAAACAAGGGAAGGGTGCGCAGGAATATGTAACCACCCTAGACATATACAAAACACGGAAGGGAACTGCACTCTCATACCGGACTGGGTACACATCCATGACCCTGCAACATGCTCAGCCCTGGGTGCCACCGGCACTCACAGGAAGCTGTGCTGTCCCCAGAGCCACAAGCAGTTAACCCCAGACAGGTCTGGGTGCAAGAACCATAGGGAAAATGACAAAACAAATTAATACAACACACAGAGAAATCCCAGCACTTACTTACAAGCTCTCAGCTAAGATTTAAAAGCAAAAATGGAAAGGTTAGTCACCGCATCTGGCCAAATGGGACAAGCTCAGGTACCACGTCAAGGTCCTTTCCAATACCTGAGACCCTAAAACAGCCACACAATGCAAGCTTTCAAATCCAAACAAACTGAAAACAAGGGAAGGGTGCACAGGAATATGTAACCACCCTAGACTTATACAAACACGGAAGGGAACTGCACTCTCATACCGGACTGGGTACACATCCCATGACCCTGCAACATGCTCAGCCCTGGGTACCACCGGCACTCACAGGAAGCTGTGCTGTCCCCAGAGCCACAAGCAGTTAACCCCAGACAGGTCTGGGTGCAAGAACCATAGGGAAAATTACAAAACAAATGAATACAACACACAGAGAAATCCCAGCACTCACTTACAAGCTCTCAGCTAAGATTTAAAAGCAAAAATGGAAAGGTTAGTCACCGCATCTGGCCAAATGGGACAAGCTCAGGTACCACGTCAAGGTCCTTTCCAATACCTGAGACCCTAAAACAGCCACACAATGCAAGCTTTCAAATCCAAACAAACGGAAAAAAGGGAAGGGTGCACAGGAATATGTAACCACCCTAGACATATACAAAACACGGAAGGGAACTGCACTCTCATACCGGACTGGGTACACATCCCATGACCCTGCAACATGCTCAGCCCTGGGTGCCACCGGTACTCACAGGAAGCTGTGCTGTCCCCAGAGCCACAAGCAGTTAACCCCAGACAGGTCTGGGTGCAAGAACCATAGGGAAAATTACAAAACAAATTAATACAACACACAGAGAAATCCCAGCACTCACTTACAAGCTCTCAGCTAAGATTTAAAAGCAAAAATGGAAAGGTTAGTCACCGCATCTGGCCAAATGGGACAAGCTCAGGTACCACGTCAAGGTCCTTTCCAATACCTGAGACCCTAAAACAGCTACACAATGCAAGCTTTCAAATCCAAACAAACTGAAAACAAGTTGCAGGGTCATGGGATGTGTACCCAGTCCGGTATGAGAGTGCAGTTCCCTTCCGTGTTTTGTATATGTCTAGGGTGGTTACATATTCCTGTGCACCCTTCCCTTGTTTTCAGTTTGTTTGGATTTGAAAGCTTGCATTGTGTGGCTGTTTTAGGGTCTCAGGTATTGGAAAGGACCTTGACGTGGTACCTGAGCTTGTCCCATTTGGCCAGATGCAGTGACTAACCTTTCCATTTTTTGCTTTTAAATCTTAGCTGAGAGCTTGTAAGTGAGTGCTGGGATTTCTCTGTGTGTTGTATTAATTTGTTTTGTAATTTTCCCTATGGTTCTTGCACCCAGACCTGTCTGGGGTTAACTGCTTGTGGCTCTGGGGACAGCACAGCTTCCTGTGAGTGCCGGTGGCACCCAGGGCTGAGCATGTTGCAGGGTCATGGGATGTGTACCCAGTCCGGTATGAGAGTGCAGTTCCCTTCCGTGTTTTGTATATGTCTAGGGTGGTTACATATTCCTGTGCACCCTTCCCTTGTTTTCAGTTTGTTTGGATTTGAAAGCTTGCATTGTGTGGCTGTTTTAGGGTCTCCGGTATTGGAAAGGACCTTGACGTGGTACCTGAGCTTGTCCCATTTGGCCAGATGCGGTGACTAACCTTTCCATTTTTGCTTTTAAATCTTAGCTGAGAGCTTGTAAGTGAGTGCTGGGATTTCTCTGTGTGTTGTATTAATTTGTTTTGTAATTTTCCCTATGGTTCTTGCACCCAGACCTGTCTGGGGTTAACTGCTTGTGGCTCTGGGGACAGCACAGCTTCCTGTGAGTGCCGGTGGCACCCAGGGCTGAGCATGTTGCAGGGTCATGGGATGTGTACCCAGTCCGGTATGAGAGTGCAGTTCCCTTCCGTGTTTTGTATATGTCTAGGGTGGTTACATATTCCTGTGCACCCTTCCCTTGTTTTCAGTTTGTTTGGATTTGAAAGCTTGCATTGTGTGGCTGTTTTAGGGTCTCAGGTATTGGAAAGGACCTTGACGTGGTACCTGAGCTTGTCCCATTTGGCCAGATGCGGTGACTAACCTTTCCATTTTTGCTTTTAAATCTTAGCTGAGAGCTTGTAAATGAGTGCTGGGATTTCTCTGTGTGTTGTATTAATTTGTTTTGTAATTTTCCCTATGGTTCTTGCACCCAGACCTGTCTGGGGTTAACTGCTTGTGGCTCTGGGGACAGCACAGCTTCCTGTGAGTGCCGGTGGCACCCAGGGCTGAGCATGTTGCAGGGTCATGGGATGTGTACCCAGTCCGGTATGAGAGTGCAGTTCCCTTCCGTGTTTTGTATATGTCTAGGGTGGTTACATATTCCTGTGCACCCTTCCCTTGTTTTCAGTTTGTTTGGATTTGAAAGCTTGCATTGTGTGGCTGTTTTAGGGTCTCAGGTATTGGAAAGGACCTTGACGTGGTACCTGAGCTTGTCCCATTTGGCCAGATGCGGTGACTAACCTTTCCATTTTTGCTTTTAAATCTTAGCTGAGAGCTTGTAAGTGAGTGCTGCGATTTCTCTGTTCGTTGTATTAATTTGTTTTGTAATTTTCCCTATGGTTCTTGCACCCAGACCTGTCTGGGGTTAACTGCTTGTGGCTCTGGGGACAGCACAGCTTCCTGTGAGTGCCGGTGGCACCCAGGGCTGAGCATGTTGCAGGGTCATGGGATGTGTACCCAGTCCGGTATGAGAGTGCAGTTCCCTTCCGTGTTTTGTATATGTCTAGGGTGGTTACATATTCCTGTGCACCCTTCCCTTGTTTTCAGTTTGTTTGGATTTGAAAGCTTGCATTGTGTGGCTGTTTTAGGGTCTCAGGTATTGGAAAGGACCTTGACGTGGTACCTGAGCTTGTCCCATTTGGCCAGATGCGGTGACTAACCTTTCCATTTTTGCTTTTAAATCTTAGCTGAGAGCTTGTAAGTGAGTGCTGGGATTTCTCTGTGTGTTGTATTAATTTGTTTTGTAATTTTCCCTATGGTTCTTGCACCCAGACCTGTCTGGGGTTAACTGCTTGTGGCTCTGGGGACAGCACAGCTTCCTGTGAGTGCCGGTGGCACCCAGGGCTGAGCATGTTGCAGGGTCATGGGATGTGTACCCAGTCCGGTATGAGAGTGCAGTTCCCTTCCGTGTTTTGTATATGTTTAATATTAAAAATATAATATTGGGGGAAATATAACCAGTGTATATAGTCTACCTCAGTGTTTTTCAACCAGTGTGCCGTGGCACACTAGTGTGCCATGAGAGATCCTCAGGTGTGCCGCGGCAGACTGACAACAGTGCGGGGGTGTTTGTGACTGAATGTCAATATGTCATGTATAGTTTGTAGGAGGCATGACAGCACAGTACAGTGTGTGTGTATATATATATAGATATGTGTGTGTGTATATATATATATATATATACTGAATATATATATCCTGTATTAGGCTACAATGTGTGATTTTGTAAAATTTTGGGATGGTGGTGTGCCGCAGGATTTTTTAATGTAAAAAAGTGTGCCACGGCAAAAAAAAGGAAGAAGAAAAAAAAAAGGAGGGGCCCTATAGAGCACATTGTTTTTATTTTGTTTAAATATTCCTGTGATATTTCTTAATTTAAGCAATTGTAATAATTAAAATTGATTTACTTCTTATGAATTGGAAAGACTTGAAATTAGATATCCGTTTTATACATAAAATCATGAAACCTAAATAATTAATAATAATGTTTTGTGACTATTTGGCTTTAAGATAGTGTTTTAACATAATTTCAATATTGCATAAAAAATATATTTTTATGTTTCATATCCCTTTAATTTAATTAATTTTTTTGTGTGTTTGCTTAAGGTCACTAAATACAAACAAATTAATGTAATAATATAGAACTGTCTGGTAATAGAATTTTAGGCAGCAGATCTATAGCGATAAAAAATCCTGGTTCCTGTGTGTGTACGTGTATATACATATATCTAAACACACACATGTACAGTACATATATATATAAAATATGAAGCCTAAAGGAATTTTCTTTTAAGCTATAAATATTTTAGATCTTCTGGCTACAAAACTAGACACAACTATTTCTTACTATTTATTTATTTGGGCATTTTTAACAAACTCTATTATCTGCAAGATCTCTATCATTTAAAAGTTAGATTTCTAGTGTAATAATTAATGTAACCATTATTAGCTACTAAAACATAGCTAAACATTCTATTATCCGAACAAATATTTTCGAATTTTATTGGAAAATTTGAAAACGAAAATTAAAAAATAGAATGTTAGAATGTTATATAAACATTCAAAATTTGATTCGAACGAACGAATGTATCAAAATTCATTTTAAATTTAGAATTTTTAGAAACATTCGCCCATCCCTAAAAATCACCTTTTCATTTCCATAGAAAAAAATCTTTGGATTACTATAGGTTAGATGTTTATTGTTTATAATCATAGATGTACAAGTAAGACCTTCATTTAAAAGGGGGCTTTGTGCATATAGGTGCTTTGTTATTTCTCCCTACCCTTCATCATAAAACTGCAGACACTTTTTTAGTTTGGAGTGTTTTTAAATGGCAGACACCAGCATTCTCGATAGACATGTGACTACTCATTCAAAAACAAATTCCATGGCTCATGGCATAACTAAAAGGGTATATAAATGCCAAAAAATCAAAGGAGGAAAATATAGGTACATTAAAATGCAAGAAGGGTAGTAGGCTTAACAGTGACAAGGGGAAGTAAAAAAACAGTTATTTTTTTAGTATACACAAGAGAGTAACTAATGGGAGACACACTGGAACAAACTAGAACATACAAGCCCATACAAATAACTGGGTTATCTCTAGAAAAAAATGAATAATATTATGGTTAGTGATGTCGCGAACATAAAAATTTGGGTTCACAAACGGCGAACGTGAACTTCTGCAAATGTTCGCGAACCAGCGAACCGGGCGAACCGCCATAGACTTCAATAGGCAGGCAAAATTTAAAACCCACAGGGACTCTTTCTGGCCACAATAGTGATGGAAAAGTTGTTTCAAGGGGACTAACACCTGGACTGTGGCATGCCGGAGGGGGATCCATGGCAAAACTCCCATGGAAAAATACATAGTTGATGCAGAGTCTGGTTTTAATCCATAAAGGGCATAAATCGCCTAACATTCCTAAATTGTTTGGAATAACGTGCTTTAAAACATTAGGTATGATGTTGTATCGATCAGGTAGTGTAAGGGTTACGCCCGCTTCACAGTGCGCAATGTAGGTGATATACCTGCCCTGACCATGCTTTACAGACCAGGTATCAGTGGTCAGATGGACCCTTGCCCCAACACTGTGTGCCAGACATGCCATTATAGCAGACTTATATGGCTTTGGCATTGCTTTTTGGTAATTAGATGGCTGCTAAATGCCACTGCGCACCACACGTGTTTTATGCCCAGCAGTGAAGGGGTTAATTAGGGAGCATGTAGGCAGCTTGTAGAGTTAATTTTAGCTTAAGTGTAGTGTAGTAGACAACCCAAAGTATTGATCTAGGCCCATTTTGGTATATTTAATGCCACCATTTCACCGCCAAATGCGATCAAATAAAAAAAAAATGTTCACTTTTTCACAAACTTTAGGTTTCTCACAGAAATTATTTACAAACAACTTATGCAATTATGGCATAAATGAATGTAAATGCTTCTCTGGGATCCCCTTTGTTCAGAAATAGCAGATATATGGCTTTGGCGTTGCTTTTTGGTAATTAGAAGGCTGCAAAATGCCACTGCGCACCACACGTGTTTTATGCCCAGCAGTGAAGGGGTTAATTAGGGAGCATATAGGCAGCTTGTAGAGTTAATTTTAGCTTAAGTGTAGTGTAGTAGACAACCCAAAGTATTGATCTAGACCCATTTTGGTATCAAATAAAAAAAAATTGTTCACTTTTTCACAAACTTTAGGTTTCTCACAGAAATTATTTACAAACAACTTATGCAATTATGGCATAAATGGTTGTAAATGCTTTTCTGGGATCCCCTTTGTTCAGAAATAGCAGACTTATATGGCTTTGGCGTTGCTTTTTGGTAATTAGAAGGCTGCTAAATGCCACTGCGCACCACACGTGTTTCATGCCCAGCAGTGAAGGGGTTAATTAGGGAGCATGTAGGCAGCTTGTAGAGTTAATTTTAGCTTAAGTGTAGTGTAGTAGACAACCCAAAGTATTGATCTAGGCCCATTTTGGTATATTTAATGCCACCATTTCACCACCAAATGCGATCAAATAAAAAAAAATGTTCACTTTTTCACAAACTTTAGGTTTCTCACAGAAATTATTTACTAACAACTTATGCAATTATGGCATAAATGGCTGTAAATGCTTCTCTGGGATCCCCTTTGTTCAGAAATAGCAGACATATGGCTTTGGCGTTGCTTTTTGGTAATTAGAAGGCTGCAAAATGCCACTGCGCACCACACGTGTTTTATGCCCAGCAGTGAAGGGGTTAATTAGGGAGCATGTAGGCAGCTTGTAGAGTTAATTTTAGCTTAAGTGTAGTGTAGTAGACAACCCAAAGTATGGATCTAGGCCCATTTTGGTATATTTAATGCCACCATTTCACCACCAAATGCGATCAAATAAAAAAAAATGTTCACTTTTTCACAAACTTTAGGTTTCTCACAGAAATTATTTACAAACAACTTATGCAATTATGGCATAAATGGTTGTAAATGCTTCTCTGGGATCCCCTTTGTTCAGAAATAGCAGACTTATATGGCTTTGGCGTTGCTTTTTGGTAATTAGAAGGCTGCTAAATGCCACTGCGCACCACACGTGTTTTATGCCCAGCAGTGAAGGGGTTAATTAGGGAGCATGTAGGCAGCTTGTAGAGTTAATTTTAGCTTAAGTGTAGTGTAGTAGACAACCCAAAGTATTGATCTAGGGCCATTTTGGTATATTTCATGCCACCATTTCCCCGCCAAATGCGATCAAATTTAAAAAAAACTTAAATTTTTTCGCAATTTTAGGTTTCTCACTGAAATTATTTACAAATAGCTTGTGCAATTATGGCACAAATGGTTGTAAATGCTTCTCTGGGATCCCCTTTGTTCAGAAATAGCAGACTTATATGGCTTTGGCGTTGCTTTCTGGTAATTAGAAGGCCGCTAAATGCTGCTGCGCATCACACGTGTATTAAGGCTAGCAGTGAAGGGGTTAATTAGGTAGTTTGTTGGGAGCATGCAGGGTTAATTTTAGCTTTAGTGTAGAGATCAGCCTCCCACCTGACACATCAGACCCCCTGATCCCTTCCAAACAGCTTCCTTCCCTCCCCCACCCCACAATTGTCCCCGCCATCTTAAGTACTGGCAGAAAGTCTGCCAGTACTAAAATAAAAGGTTTTTACATTTTTTAATTTTTTTAGCATATTTACATATGCTGTGGTGTAGCATCCCCCCTTAGCCCCAACCTCCCTGATCCCCCCAAAACAGCTCTCTAACCCTCCCCATCTGCCTTATTGTCAGCCATCTTGGGTACTGGCAGCTGTCTGCTATTATTTCACAGTCAAAAAAGTGTTGTTTTTTTTAAATGTACACTACTGTTACACCAGATATGAGTGGTGGCACTGGGCAAGTGGGCACAGTATACGCTGTGAGCCTGACACACACGCTGGCAGGCAGGCAACTGCAATTAGATTACACAGGAAAAAAAAAAAAAGCAGACTGATGTTCTAGCCCTAAAAAGGGCTTTTTGGGGTGCTGTCCTTACAGCAGAGATCAGATGAGTCCTTCAGGACTGTAGTGGACACTGAATACACTAGCCTAGCTATCGATTTTCCTATTAAATCAGCAGCAGCTACACTGTCCCTCCTCTCACTAAGAATGCAGCTTCCGAATGAATCTAAAATGGATGCTGTCCAGGAGGTGGGAGGGTCTAGGAGGGAGGGTCTGCTGCTGATTGGCTGGAATGTGTCTTCTGGCTGTGAGGTACAGGGTCAAAGTTTACTCAATGATGAGGAAAAGGGGGCGGACCGAACATCGCATATGTTCGCCGTCCGCTGCAAATGCGAACATGCTTTGTTCGCCGCAAACTATTCACCGGCGGACTATTCGCAACATCACTAATTATGGTAAATAAAACTCTAGGTCCAGAGGGAATACACTTAAAGGGACAGTATACACCAATTCGTCATATAACTGAATGTAATGGACACTACTACAGGGAGTGCAGAATTATTAGGCAAATTGTATTTTTGAGGATTCATTTTATTATTGAACAACAACCATGTTCTCAATGAACCCAAAAAACTCATTAATATCAAAGCTGAATAGTTTTGGAAGTAGTTTTTAGTTTGTTTTTAGTTATAGCTATTTTAGGGGGATATCTGTGTGTGCAGGTGACTATTACTGTGCATAATTATTAGGCAACTTAACAAAAAACAAATATATACCCATTTCAATTATTTATTTTTATCAGTGAAACCAATATAACATCTCAACATTCACAAATATACATTTCTGACATTCAAAAACAAAACAAAAACAAATCAGTGACCAATATAGCCACCTTTCTTTGCAAGGACACTCAAAAGCCTGCCATCCATGGATTCTGTCAGTGTTTTGATCTGTTCACCATCAACATTGCGTGCAGCAGCAACCACAGCCTCCCAGACACTGTTCAGAGAGGTGTACTGTTTTCCCTCCTTGTAAATCTCACATTTGATGATGGACCACAGGTTCTCAATGGGGTTCAGATCAGGTGAACAAGGAGGCCATGTCATTAGATTTTCTTCTTTTATACCCTTTCTTGCCAGCCACGCTGTGGAGTACTTGGACGCGTGTGATGGAGCATTGTCCTGCATGAAAATCATGTTTTTCTTGAAGGATGCATACTTCTTCCTGTACCACTGCTTGAAGAAGGTGTCTTCCAGAAACTGGCAGTAGGACTGGGAGTTGAGCTTGACTCCATCCTCAACCCGAAAAGGCCCCACAAGCTCATCTTTGATGATACCAGCCCAAACCAGTACTGCACCTCCACCTTGCTGGCGTCTGAGTCGGACTGGAGCTCTCTGCCCTTTACCAATCCAGCCATGGGCCCATCCATCTGGCCCATCAAGACTCACTCTCATTTCATCAGTCCATAAAACCTTAGAAAAATCAGTCTTGAGATATTTCTTGGCCCAGTCTTGACGTTTCAGCTTGTGTGTCTTGTTCAGTGGTGGTCGTCTTTCAGCCTTTCTTACCTTGGCCATGTCTCTGAGTATTGCACACCTTGTACTTTTGGGCACTCCAGTGATGTTGCAGCTCTGAAATATGGCCAAACTGGTGGCAAGTGGCATCTTGGCAGCTGCACGCTTGACTTTTCTCAGTTCATGGGCAGTTATTTTGCGCCTTGGTTTTTCCACACGCTTCTTGCGACCCTGTTGACTATTTTGAATGAAACGCTTGATTGTTCGATGATCACGCTTCAGAAGCTTTGCAATTTTAAGAGTGCTGCATCCCTCTGCAAGATATCTCACTATTTTTGACTTTTCTGAGCCTGTCAAGTCCTTCTTTTGAATCATTTTGCCAAAGGAAAGGAAGTTGCCTAATAATTATGCACACCTGATATAGGGTGTTGATGTCATTAGACCACACCCCTTCTCATTACAGAGATGCACATCACCTAATATGCTTAATTGGTAGTAGGCTTTCAAGCCTATACAGCTTGGAGTAAGACAACATGCATAAAGAGGATGATGTGGTCAAAATACTTTTTTTGCCTAATAATTCTGCACTCCCTGTATAAATAAGAATATGCACAGATACGGATCTAAAAATCCAGAATAAAACCTTTTAAAAACTTACGTAGAAGCTCCCAGTTTAGCATTGTTGATGAGACTAGGCTGGGACACCCACTGAAAGGGCCTGGGAAAGCAGCAGGTGCAGACACTCCCCTCCCCTGAATATGAAATGACCCAATACACACCCAAAAGTCTGTAGACATCAGTATATATCTAAAACTTTGTGGATTGGTTAGGAGTCTAAAAGTCAGCACAATGTTATTTAAAACATTGTGTACTGCAGGGGTTAATGGATGCGGTGGGAGTGTGGCAGACAGCAGTTTGCATTGCAGTTGCACCGGACCTGCCCTGAGCAGTGAGCACAGCATGGCCAATATAAAAGTATTCCTGATGGAACGTTGCCCTGCCAACACATTTTGCATACCACCCAACTATCCTGATTTTAGGGGTCTGTCCCCGGTTGCTAGCCATCTGTCCCGATTTTCCCCATGCATTAAAAAAAATATATATATTTTTTTAAATTCTATTGGGCCCATACTCAGAAGCAGATGGCTTTGTCCTCACAGGGTTAAATACCCGTTAGATTCCCTGTGGAAAAGGAATGGTGTGTGGGTTAAGCAGGAGTAAGAAGGCTGTATACACTCTGACCACAGGTAATGGGGACCTCTCTAACCTACCTCTGGTAGTGTTGATGTCAGTGCTAATACCAGGGTAACGAACAGTGGCAGCTACAGACTGCCAGCTAATGTGCTTGCCAACCCCAGGACCCCATACAATGAATTACAGATACCCATATATGATGTAGTGTGTGTTTCTATCTGTATCCATAACTGTGTGTGTATCTGTATGTATAAGTTTATGCTATGTAGTGTGTGTGTGTCTGCATGTATAAATGTAAGCTATGTAGTGTGTGTATGTGTATCTGCATATATAAGTGTGTATCTGCATGTATAAGTGTATGCTATGTAGTGTGTGTGTGTCTGCATGCATGTGTATACTATATAGTGTCTCTGTATCTGCATGTATAAGTGTATGCTGCATGTATAAGTGTATACTATGTAGTGTCTGTGTATCTGCCTGTATAAGTGTATGCTATGTAGTGTGTGTGTGTAGCTGCATGTGTAAGTGTATGCTATGTAGTGTGTGCGTATCTGCATGTATAAGTGTATGCTATGTTGTGTGTGTGTATCTGCATGTATAAGTGTATGCTATGTAGTGTGTGTGTATCTGCATGTATAAGTGTATGCTATGTGTGTGTATCTGCATGTGTAAGTGTATGCTATGTAGTGTGCTACTGTGCATTTTTGCTGACTTTAAAGGCCAGAATCTAGAATATTAATGGGAATGCAGAGAGCAGTTTTAAAGAATGTATTATTAAATGTCCAATTAAGATAAAAAATATTTAGCAATGTCTTTGCAAAGGCTAATTAAATACATAGCTCACATAGCCATACCAGTGGTTTGAGCTTGTGTTTGATTTGCTGCCTAAGTGTATTAAAATATATGACTTTATTTAGAATTTTATTTATATTACTTTGGTCTCATGATTTTTTTAAAGCCCCGCCCACCACATTTCAATTTTTTGCCGTGGGGGGGGGGGGAGTTTCCCTCTTTTGAATTTTGAAATTTTGGGAGGTATGCATTGTGTATCTCCAGCATGTCTGAACTCTACACTAGCCACACACCTCACTCTGGCCAGGGCATTTACTTCTCGACCTCTAGTACTTACAGTTACCGGCTTCCTCCAGGTCCAGGGCAGTCAGTAAATGGCACCGGGTCTGGCACTAATCAGCTTAGCAGAGCTTCAAGCCTTCACATGGCAACACATTGTGACACTGTAAGACAAGTTTAAGTTGGCTTGACTGTCAGCTCTTTCCCGCCTGACGCCGCGCAACCTACTATGAAACTTGATAGAGGGCGCTGATTGGCTGTGCTGCTCTTGCAGAGGCTGCTTACACTGATAACCTCTATTGAGCATATGGGCCAGAAGAAAAGCGCCACTCGGTGGCAGTCTCTAGTATCTCAGTTGCTTAAATGCTCTAACACATATCCATATTGCGCAAAGGAGAGGGAGCTGATCGGCTCACAGCCTCTCCTTTGCCTAATATGGAATGCATATGAATGGAAATGGAATTGTCTCTTCAAAGTGTACTGTTTTGCCGTGGTGGCGCGGGGGGGGGGGGGGGTAGGGGGGTATACCTTGGGATACCCAAAAAAAAAATAATAAAAAGTTTATAAAAAAAATATTATCTTTTAAAAACATTAATAAAAGACTGTAATTACACACATAGGACAGGGGAGGCGCTGCCTCACCTGCCTCCTATGACTGCACATCTCAGCGATCCCTATAGCTTGGAAATCCTTATTGGTCCATTTGACTTTTTGAAGGAAACACCTGGAGCAGTCAAAGTCTCTGGACTCTTGTTTTCTCCTGGGAGGAACACCCGGAGACAAGTATTTTGGAAGCGAACAGCACAGCTGTCCCTGTTGACACACTTACCAGGAGGATCCGAGGTAGAAAGGATTTGGACCATGTGTTTGTACACAGAGAGGCCGTGCTGCAGTGTGCCTACCTATCAATGTGTTTCTTACATTCCTCATAGACTTTAGGTTAAAGAGTGGGAGTATATTTTTAAATGTGTGCAATTAAAATGTGTTTTTAATAATACTACGCTCGTCAGTCTTTTGCGCTTCTGTTTTTTCTCCTTTTTTGTTTTATTTTTAGTACCATCCCTTCCTACCGGTGTGTCATTAAAGGAGCTGCAGTGTGGACTATACTCTATAATGAGATATCTGTGAATCACATATATCCTTTTATGTATTCAACATTTGTAGGATTGTGCATATAACAGAAGCATATCTTTTGCCCTATTAAGATACATTGGTTGTATATAATTTATATTATTATTGTTGAATTTATACTATTATTGTTATTATTACTATTATTTTTTTGGCATATTATTATTTATTTTCTATAGTTGCTGCTTTTTTAGTTGCCAACCTTGGTGTTTTGCATCTGTCTAGTTGCGGAAAATATTTCCTTATTAAAACCTCATCCTGTTAGATGATTGTTAAAATTATTGTTATATCAATGTCAGTGATATTCACCCTGGACTGAATAACTCGTCAGACCCTGACAGGTTAAAGAGGGTTTGTTTTTTGAAAACACACTGCAGTGAAGAGAAAAAGAATACAAGGCTTTCTCAGGGGGAGTGGGGGGGGGGGGTCAGTCCTCAACCCAGGTATAGACAGGAGAAAAGGCATTCCTGATCTTCATATATCAGCTAATACAGTTCCTGATTGGCTAGCTAACAAACTATGGTTACAACATAAGTAAATAACAATTCTACAAAATTTAATTCACTAAGTTCTATTCATCAAAGTAGTAGGTGTTCCTGTGTCTGACCATATATCAAAAAGGGCAAAGGTCAGGGATGAACTAATGTCTGCTTTTCTGAGACTTTCCTTGTGTTATTCTAACTATATCATTCTTTAAGCTTATTTAATGTATGTGATGGTATACATTCATTCATTCATATACTGTATATATACACACATGTTTTGTCACAGATATATTTGGTGTATTAGGATACTAAGTAATTTAGGTGTACACTGATACAGGCTGAAATGCAAGAATTTGGACAAGGATAGAAGAATATTAGATTTACAAAAACAGACATACACTCAGAACTAGCTATAGTTTATTGCCCCTATTCAAAATGCCCCCTGACTCTGTCTAGTTAACCCTTTCAGACCTTGTTAGTATTATTGTTGTTGCTTTAGTGTTAAAAAAAAAAGAGATAGAGATGACTTAAAATCTTGTTGACTTAATTATTCTTGAATAAAACTGGGTAACTCTTGTTCCAGAGAAAGTTTTCTGAAGTCACTAAAAGACGTGTATTGTTATGTTTTTAACAGACATATCCTGGCAGATCTAGTACAATATCTGGTCTAACCAGCTTTTCAAATCTATTGACCATTGCTGTGTGAACAACAACAATTAACATATAAGGTAACGTATACAAACATTTGAGAATGATTGCAAAATATTTGTTTTATTATAAATAGACATTTAATTGCTTTATTACTTAAATCAAGACATGGATAAAATGGCATTTATCCCACCATCAATTGTTCCAGATTTCCAAGGTTTGTAAAGGTTGTTTATTTTAATGAAGACCTCTCCAAGTCAATAAAATACTCAGCTTAAAACACAAGTTCACTTTAGTAATTCAATTAATATTGTTATATTGTCTAATGTGTATTAACTACTTAAATACCTTAACATGATTTGCTTACTTTCCTATTTATAGTCTCACTTTTTAAATGTTTATTGGCCTTTTTATTTCTCATTAAGATGCTTATAAACATTTTTAATGTATTTATTAATTGTACTCACATCTAATACCACACGGCTAGCTGAATTTATTGTGTTGTCGATGTTGGGTCTTTGTGCAGAGAAGCATGTGCGCTGTTGCTGAAGAGAGTCTTTATGACTTCATTGTACACAGTGATTAAAGGGACAGTCTACATCATAATTTTTATTGTTTAAAAAGATAGATAATCCCTTTATTACCCATTCCCCAGTTTTGCATAACCAACACAGTTATATTAATATTCTTTTTACCTCTATAATTACTTTGTATCTAAGCATCTGCAGACTGCCCCCTTATTTCAGTTCTTTTGACAAACATGTTTTAGCCAATCAGTGCTGACTCATAAATAACTCTACAGTAGTGAGCACAATGTGTATCTATATATCACACATGAACGAGCACTGTCTAGCTGTGAAAAACTGTCAAATGCACTGAGATGAGAGACGGGCATTCAAGGCCTTAGAAATTATCATATGAGCCTGCTTACGTTTAGCTCCCAATAAAGAATACTTAGAGAACAAAGCAAATATGATGATAAAAGTAAATGGAAAAGTTGTTTAAAATTGCATGTCCTATCTGAATCATGAAAGTTTAATTTTGACTGGACTGTCCCCTTAAAAACACTCACCTAGATTTAGAGTTTTACGGCCAAAGGGGTGCGTTAGCTACGCATCTTTTTTTTCTAGCGCTGCTTCTAAACAACGCTGGTATTGAGAGTTCTCTGAAGGGCTGCATTAGGCTCCAAAAAGGGAGCGTAGAGCATAATTTACCTCCACTTCAACTCTCAATACCAGCGTTGCTTACGGTAGCGGCTAGCTGGAAAAACGTGCTCGTGCACAATTCCCCCATAGGAAACAATGGGGAAGTTTGGGATGAAAAAAAACCTAACACCTGCAAAAAAGCAGCGTTAAGCTCCTAACGCAGCCCCATTGTTTCCTATGGGGAAACAGTTTCTAAGTCTGCACCTATCACCCTAACATGAACCCAGAGTCTAAACACCCCTAACCTTACACTTATTAACCCCTAATCTGCCACCCCTGCTTTCGCTGACCCCTGCATTACACTATTAACCCCTAATCTGCTGCTCCGGACACCACCGCAACCTACATTATACCTTTGAACCCCTAATCTAAACAACGCTGGTATTGAGAGTTCTCTGAAGGGCTGCATTAGGCTCCAAAAAGGGAGCGTAGAGCATAATTTACCTCCACTTCAACTCTCAATACCAGCGTTGCTTACGGTAGCGGCTAGCTGGAAAAACGTGCTCGTGCACAATTCCCCCATAGGAAACAATGGGGAAGTTTGGGATGAAAAAAAACCTGAAAGCAGATACAAAGAGAAACTACACAGGAGGCGTACGGTATTATTACTGTGGGTTACATTCAATCCTTAATCAGCAATCTAGCAATCAAATAGTCCCAGTCCTCAGGGCAGAACACAAGAGTAATAATAATATATACACAACATAAAGTGTGGTTGGAGTCTGTCTTACCGCGTCCGGTCCACGGGTGTGACTGTGGTGCCCCGTCGTCGGGCTAATATCCAGATCAGATTTCTTTTCTCTATGCCTTAGACCTCCTCCGATCAGACGGTATCCAGGGTCTCCAGGCTTCCGTGTGACAGACACACCCTCCTCAGACGCGTGCAGTTGCTCACGCCCTGCTCAAACTTGGGACCAATCCGGATTAGGGAAGGGAGGAGACACACAAATCCATTGGTGTCTGCGTCCGTGCTCACTGTGGAGAATCCGTAATAGCTGCACAAATGAAGAGTCAGGAGCACCGGTAGATGAAAGCAGTAGCTTTTATTCACTCATAAAAAGCTACAAAATAAAAAGTTCCAATGCTTGCTTGTTAATTTAGGTAAATTCTGTATGTTAGAATTTGTGGGCTTGACAGCAGCTGGTTGGTAAGTTGGAGAAGGAAGAAACAGCTGACATGTTTCGGCTTTGCAGCCGTACTCTTAGCTGATAAAAGTTTTAAAACCAAGCGCCCTTTTTCTAGGGCGTACCTTTCTCCAATTGGCCAAACAGCACACCTATCAAAATGTCATTTCAACTCATGAACAAATAAATGCATAGGTGTATCAAAAAAACATCAAGTTACATATTACAGGCACAAATCTCTTAACATTTGATTACACTGTTGCTTGCAACTAATCTCAAGAAACAAAAACCAAATAAATGAATGAATAAAAGTGTACTTGTTCATTTAATTTCAAAAGAGTTAAAGCTTTATCCTTTTTGTACTCTATCTAAACTTGGTTTGCTAACAGTGTTATTACCATTACTGCTCCTGTGTTATTACGTCTGATTATTTACTTATTTACATACATTATAACATAATGCCCCTACTGTTTTATTCTTGAAATAAAATTAACAATACACATTTCTTGGTGGCAAAGTGTAATACATAGTGCGGGCTGTAGCCCCTGCACATTGTATATTAACCTAAATGTAGGGGGGCATATTTGCTTACAACAAAATGTTTCATGCATAAGTCAAAGTAATATTGGGAAGAACATAAACACTGGTATAAACTGTGAGGAAGTTTATGGTGAAGATCATTACAATTAGAGTTTTGGCTATTTGGCTTGAGATTTTACATTATTGCCAATAGTTGATCAAGTCATAGGAGGAATTTAATCCTGAAGGTGTTCTGGTCCTCAATTTGAAGATCCAGAACACCTCCTGCCTACCCAAAAGTACCTCTCTATCGCCCCCTCTTGATGGAACTGCAATCCTTTCTATAGCTGTCCAGCTAAAGCTATCGGTATCCTTATCATGGTTTTGTGCGAAATGTTGTACTAGTGGGGTGGTTGATCTTCCAATCCTTATTGTTGAGAGATGTTCCCTAATGCGTGATCTTATCTCTCTTGTTGTAAGACCCACATATTGAATCTTACAAATTGTACAAGTGATTAAATAGATCACATATTTTGATCTACATGTGATGCAAGTTTTAATTTCAAACGACTGGCCTGTGGTTGTGGATTGAAAAGTGTCTCCACAAATGACCTTCTCACAGGCCACACAGTCCCTGAAATTGCATCTATGCATACCCTTCACTGTCAGCCAGGCTGAGCCTCCATGCTGTGTGGTCTTAAGTTTAGTTGGGGCTAACCTATTTCCTATTGTCATATTCCTTTTATAGGCAAAATGACAGCCTGTTTTAGCAATATCCATCAGATCATCATCAGCAGAAAGCATATTAAAATGTTTCTTGATGATTCCACATACTTCACCATACTCCATGGAATAGTCTGTGATGAAGAGTGAACCTTTGTCAAACTGTTTTTTGATTGGACCAATGGTTTTGTCCCTAGGCAATAATAGATCATTCCTATCTAATCCATCAGCCATTTTTCTCGCTTTTTTGATTATTTTTTTCTCATAACCTCTGTTTTTAAGTCTCCGTGTTAAATCATTACTTTCCCTCACATAATGAACTTGGTTACTACAGTTCCTTTTGACCCGTATGTATTGGCCTTTAGCTACATTTGTGCAATGAAAAAAAACCTAACACCTGCAAAAAAGCAGCGTTAAGCTCCTAACGCAGCCCCATTGTTTCCTATGGGGAAACAGTTTCTAAGTCTGCACCTATCACCCTAACATGAACCCAGAGTCTAAACACCCCTAACCTTACACTTATTAACCCCTAATCTGCCACCCCTGCTTTCGCTGACCCCTGCATTACACTATTAACCCCTAATCTGCTGCTCCGGACACCACCGCAACCTACATTATACCTTTGAACCCCTAATCTGCTGCCCCCAACATTGCCGACACCTACATAATATTTATTAACCCCTAATCTGCCCCCCCTCATGTCGCTGCTACCTTACCTACTCTTATTAACCCCTAATCTGCCGACCGGACCTTGCCGCCACTCTAATAAAGTTATTAACCCCTAAACCGCCGCACTACCGCCTCGCAAACCCTATAATAAATAGTATTAACCTCTAATCTGCCCTACCTAACATCGCCGCCACCTAACTTCAAGTATTAACCCCTAATCTGCCGACCGGACCTCGCCGCTACTATAATAAATGTATTAACCCCTAAAGCTAAGTCTAACCCTAACCCTAACACCCCCCTAAGTCAAATATAATTTTATTCTAACGAAATAAATTAAATAAAGTATTCCTATTTAAAACTAAATACTTACCTGTAAAATAAACCCTAATATAGCTACAATATAACGAATAATTATATTGTAGCTATTTTAGGGTTTATATTTATTTTACAGGCAACTTTGTATTTATTTTAACTAGGTACAATAGCTATTAAATAGTTATTTACTATTTAATAGCTACCTAGTTAAAATAATTACAAAATTACCTGTAAAATAAATCCTAACCTAAGTCACAATTAAACCTAACACTACACTATAATTAAATAAATTAAATAAATTACCTACAATTAAATAAACTAAACTAAATTACAAAAAAAAAACCAACTAAATTACAATTGGCTTCAATCAGCCAATCAGATTGAGCTTGCATTCTATTGGCTGTTCCGATCAGCCAATAGAATGCAAGCTCAAACTGATTGGCTGATTGGATCAGCTAATCAGATTGAGCTTGAATCTGATTGGCTGATTCAATCAGCCAATCAGATTTTTCCTACCTTAATTCCGATTGGCTGATAGAATCCTATCAGCCAATCGGAATTCGAGGGACGCCATCTTGGATGACGTCACTTAAAATAACCTTCATTCATCGGGTAGTCGTCGGGGAAGAAGGATGTTCCGCGCCAGAGGTCTTGAAGATGGAGCCGCTCCTCGTCGGATGGATGAAGATAGAAGATGCCGCTTGGATGAAGATGTCTGCTGGTCCGGATGTCCTCTTCTTCCCGGATAGGATGGAGACTTCTGCTGCTCCGGATGTCTTCTTTTGGTCCATCGGTGCCCGGTTGGGTGAAGACGACTCAAGGTAGGGAGATCTTCAGGGGGGTAGTGTTAGGTTTATTTAAGGGGGGTTTGGGTTAGAGTAGGGGTATGTGGGTGGTGGGTTGTAATGTTGGAGGGTGGTATTGTGTTTTTTTTTTACAGGCAAAAGAGTTGATTTCTTTGGGGCATGCCCGGCAAAAAAGCCCTTTTAAGGGTTGGTAAGGTAATAGAGCTGTTAACTTTTTTAATTTAGATTAGGGTAGGGAATTTTTTTTTATTTTGGGGGCTTTGTTATTTTGTTAGGGGGCTTAGAGTAGGTGTAATTAGCTTAAAATTCTTGTAATCTTTTTTTATTTTTTGTAATTTAGTGGGTTTTTTTTGTAATTTAGTTTATTTAATTGTAGGTAATTGTAGGTAATTTATTTAATTTATTTAATTATAGTGTAGTGTTAGGTTTAATTGTGACTTAGGTTAGGATTTATTTTACAGGTAATTTTGTAATTATTTTAACTAGGTAGCTATTAAATAGTAAATAACTATTTAATAGCTATTGTACCTAGTTAAAATAAATACAAAGTTGCCTGTAAAATAAATATAAATCCTAAAATAGCTACAATATAATTATTCATTATATTGTAGCTATATTGGGGTTTATTTTACAGGTAAGTATTCAGGTAAGATCCGACATCCATCCTCAACGAAGCCAGGATAAGTCCTAATCGAAGCAGCAAGAAGTCCTCAACGAAGCCGGGAGAAGTCTTCATCCTAGCCGGGAGAAGTGGTCCTCCAGACGGGCAGAAGTCTTCATCCAGAAAGCATCTTCTATCTTCATCCATCCGGTGCAGAGCGGGTCCATCTTCAAGACATCCGGCGCAGAGCATCCTCTTTGAATGAAGTCTTCTTCCCGAATGAAGGTTCCTTTAAATGACATCATCCAGTGCTGTAGGTAAGTGAGCGGTGACAATAACATGCAGGTTAGTACCGCACCCCTCATAATGCAAAACTCGTAATCTAGCCGAATGTTTCTGATGTTCGTTGATAGACTCCGCTGTGTTTATTCCGATCGTCTAGGAAATATTCACCAGTGATGTTTGGATAACCACGTGTTGTTCTTCTGGCTCCCGAAACATTGCGAGATGTGTGATGTCATGCTCATGGTGATCCGACGATCGGTACTACACATGCCGCAGCCTATACGTTTCATTCATTGGCAGTTTTAAATATCTGTTATAATGTGGCTGTTAGTAATACATTGTGACTATTTTGATGGTCAGGTGATACTTGTATATATGTTAATTATATGGAATCTTGTAACCAATGAATGTTAATTGTATGGTGTATATATATTTGTACAATACGTCATGTCATTTATGCTGATTGAGGAAGCAAGAGTTCCTTGCGAAACGCATTCAGCCTGATTTTAATGTGCCATCCTGCACATTTTTTATAAATTTTGTATTCAACACTTTTAATTTTGGAGTGTGCTATATTTGGATCCTGCTGAGTGTTAACTGTCACTGTGGGGTCCTTGGACATCACTGTTCTGTTTGGGAGCCAGCTGGGAAGCTCCTAATCTCCCAGACTGCATTATTGTGCACTTTGTGATAAGTGCTTGAAGCTTGTGAGTATATCTCCTATTGGGGACACTGAATATAGTTGGAGGGTCCGTACCTGTGAGATAATATGCCATTGGAGCACCTTCTTCTTTGTTTCTTCCTAAACTAAAAATAAAACCCACCCAAAAAACCCTTAAAAAAACCTAACACTAACCCCCGACGATCCGCTTACAGTTCTTGAAGTCCCGCTTGAAGGATCCATCCTGCCGGTGAAGTCCTTATCCTTTCAGCAAGAAGTCTTCATCCAGGTGGCCTCTTTGATCTTTATCCAGCCGGCAAAGTCCTCATCCAGGCAGCAAGAAGTCTTCATCACAGACGTCATCTATCTCCATCCATCCCGCGCAGCGGATACATCTTGAAGACATCCGGCGTGGAGCATCCTTTTCATATGGTCTCCGCCGTACACTGGAACTTCAATGAAAGTGACGTCATCCAAGATGGCATCCCTTGCATTCCTATTGGCTGAAAGATTTCAATCCACCAATAGGATTAGAGCTGCAAAAATCATATTGGCTGTTCCAATCAGCTAGTAGGATTGAGCTCTCTTATTTTTATTTTTAGTAATTTTAGTGTTTATTTTTTTTGTAATGTTAGGTTTTAGTGTAAGGCAGGTTAGGTTTTATGTCACAGGTAAGTTTGTATTTATTTGAACTAGGTAGTTAGTAAATAGTTAATAACTATTTACTAACTAGTCTACCTAGTTAAAATAAATACAAACCTGTGAAATAAAAATAAAACCTAAGATAGCTACAATATAACTATTAGTTATATTGTAGCTAGCTTAGGTTTTATTTTACAGGTAAGTTTGTATTTAGTTTTAAATAGTTATTATTTAGTTTATAATTGTAACTTTAGTTTAGCTGTATTTTAATTATGTTAAAGTTAGGGGGTGTTAGGCTTAGGCTTATGTTAGGGTTAGGGTTAGGTTTAGGGGTTAATGGATTTATTTAGTGGTAGTGATGTGGGAGGCCAGAGGTTTAGGGGTTAATAACTTTAGTATAGTGGTGACAACATCGGGAGCGGCAGATTAGGGGTTAATAGTTTTATGTAGGTGGCGGCGATGTTGGGGGTGGCAGATTAGGGGTTAGTAACTGTATGTAGGTGGCGGCGATATCGGGGCGGCAGATTAGGGGTTAATAACTGTATTTAGGTGTCGCAATGTCGGGGGCAGCAGATTAGGGGTGTTTAGACTCTGGGTTTATGTTAGGGTGTTTTTATTTCCCCATAGACATCAATGGTGCTGCGTTACGGAGCTTTTCATTCTGCGATCGCACGTGTTAGGCTTTTTTTTGCCGTCTCTCCCAATTGATGTCTATGAGGAAATCATGCACGAGCACGTCAAAGCAGCGGGTGATTTCGGTGCGGTATGGAGCTCAACGCAACCATATCACCCACACAAGCCTGCTTTTTTGAAACCAGCGCTATAGGGAGGTGAGATAACGCAGCTTTTGTGGCGGTCGTTAAAATCCCTATAGCGCTCAAAACTCGTAATCTAGCTGAAAATCTTTAAAGATTTAGATATAATAACATGTCATTTTAATCTTTCAGGATTCAATAAAAAATACGCTTTTAAACAATTTACTTCTATTTTTAAATTGTATTAATTCCCTTGATAGCCTTTGCTGAAGGAACAGCACTGCACTACTGGCAGCTAGCTTAACACATCTACTTAGCCAATCACAAGAGACAAATGTGTGCATGCACCAATCACCAGCTTGCTCCCAAAAGTGTAGGATATGTACATATTGTTTTTCAGCAACGGATACCAAAAGAATAAAGTACAATGAAAATAGAAGTGAATTTAAAAGTGTCTTAAAATAGCATGCTCTTTCCGAATCATGTAAGTTTAATTTTGACTTTCCTATCCTTTTAAGGCACTTTTAATTTAAATGCTCTTCTGTTATAAAGAGAAAAAAAAGTAAATTTGATATCCTTTGTTGAAAAGCATATGTAAATATCCTCAGCACTGCACTAATGAGAGCAAGCTGGTGGCTACACACTTGCCTCTTGTCATATGCTAAATAAAGCAATAAATGTGTAGATGCACAATTCCAGAAATAGTGAACAATAGTGAAGTTCTGTATAGAATTCAAAACAAGCAGGTGAATGAAACAGTACTATGACTTAGCTCTTTGTGTAAATAGCCCATATAACACCTCTTGAGTAGGTAAGGATCAATAGGCTCCAATATAAAATTAAGGGTATTTATTAATACAATAAAATCACTCAGGTAAGACAAATTGGTATTCAGAACAAAACTACATATTATCAGCAAAAAACGCTCAGAAGACCGAAACCGGTCAGACTTTTTTTTGCTTTGACCCTTTATTCACTGATTTTAATGGATTATCAATAAACTTTTGTTTTTTAAGCCTTCACTTTCCTATTTTTTCTTTTCTGATAAAAATAAACTAATAACAGTTCTAGTTATGAAATAATTCTTACTTTACAGCATTTTTTCCACTCCTGCCTAAAAAGTTTTCACAATACACAAACACAATCTTACATTACCCACACACTGAAATATATGCTTGTATCTCACAGAGATGTATCTGTGATACATTTAATTATGAAACATCTAGATTACAGGTCTTGCGCTACAAAGGGTGCGAAACGAACGCAAAATTATTATTTCACCCTCCATAGCGCTGCCATTACAAGTTTCTAAAAAGACGCCTTGTGCTTGCGATATGGTTGCGATGAGCTCCATACCGCACAAAATCCAGAGGCTGTTTTGACGTACTTGTGCACGCTTTCCCCATAGACATCAATGGGGAGAGAGTGTTAGAAAAAAACCTAACACCTGAAGCATGGAATGGCGATCACCGTAACGCAACCCCATGATGTCTATGGGGAAAAAAGTTACGTTTAAACCTAACACCCTAACATAAACCCCAAGTCTAAACACCCCTAATCTGCTGCCCATGACATTGCAGATACCTAAATAAAGTTAATAAAGCTACTGAAATTCTATTGGCTATTCAAATCACCCAATAGGATGAGAGCTACTGAAAGTCTATTGGCTGATTTGAATAGTCAATAGAATTTAAGTAGCTCTCATCCTATTGGCTTATTTGAACAGCCAATAGGATTTCAGTAGCTCTCATCCTATTGGCTGAATTGAATTTCAAAAATCAAATCAGCCAATAGGAATGCAAGGGACGCCATTTTGAAACGGCTCCCTTGCATTGAAGATTCAGTGTACAGCGGCAATCGTATGAAGAGGATGCTCCAAGGATGGACCCGCTCCGCGCCGCCAGGATGAAGATAGAAGACGCCGCTGGGATGAAGATAGAAGATGCCGCCTGGATGAAGATAGAAGACGCCGCCTGGATGGATGAAGCCCTCGCCGTCTGAATGAAGACTTCTCGCCGCCTGGATGTCCGGACTTCAAAAACTGTAAGTGGATCGTCAGGGGTTAGATTTAGGTTTTATTTAACTTTTTTTAAGTGTTTTTTTTTTTTTAGATTAGGGTTTGGCCTTTTTTAAAAGAGCTAAAAGCCCTTTTAAGGGCAATGCAAAAGAGCTAAATGGCCTTTTAAGGGTGATGCCCATACAAATGCCCTTTTCAGGGCAATGAGTAGCTTAGGTTTTTGTTAGAGTTGTTTTTTTATTTTGGGGGTTTTTTTGGTTGGTGGCTTTTACTGTTGGGGGGGGTCTTTCTTTAGGGCAAGGCCCTTTTAAGGGCTATTGGTAGTTTATTGTAGGCTAGAGGTTTATTTTATTTTGGGGGGCTTTTTATTTTTGTAAGGCTATTAGATTAGGTGTAATTGTTTTTATTTTGGATAATTTTGTTTGTTATTTTTTGCAATTTAGTGTTTGTTATTTTTTGTAATTTAGTATTTTTTGTAATTTTAGATTTTTTTTTTTAATGTGTAATTTAGTTTTTTTTAATTGGTAGTTTTTTTAATTTTAGTATAATAGTTCTTAGCTTAATTGTAAGTTTAAACTTAGTTTTTTTTTTATTTCACAAGTTTTTATTTATTTTAAGGGATATTGTAATTTTAATTTAAAGTTAGGGGGTTGTTAGGTTTTGGGGTTAATAGTTTCATTTAGTTTATTGCGATGTGGGGGGCTTGCGGTTTAGGGGTTAATAATTTTATTTAGTGGTGGCGATGTTGGGGAGCAGCAGAATAGGGCTTAATAACTTTTAATAGTGGCGGCGATGTCGGGAGCGACAGATTAGGGGTTAATAACTTTATTAAAGTGTTTGCGATGTGGGAGGGTGGCGGAATAGGGGTTAATAGGTAGTTTATGGGTGTTAGTGCACTTTGTAACATTTTAGTTATGAGTTTTGTGTAACAATTTTGTTGCACAAAACTCATAACTACTGGTCTCAGATAGCGAAACGGATCTTGTCGGTATAGGCTTTTAACGCAAGCCCCACCGCACAACCTGTAATATAGAAATCCCACGAAAAAAACATCATTTTTTTGAGTGCGGGATTGACGTTGCGTTGCAGGCTAAAATGCTTGCAGTATAGCCATACCAACAAGACTCTTAATGGCTGCGTTACAGTTTTTACGCTGAAATGGGCATTTTTTTCAGCATTAAAATCGTAATGCAAAACTTGTAATCTAGGTGTTATTTATTTATTAAAGCATCAATAGTTTTTTTTTCCAGATTGTCTATCCTTTCTGTCACCCTCCCAAAAAAAAAGTCTCCATATACCCCATTCATTATGGTATCCTGTGAATTATTCATATAAATCATATTCAACTTCTTCAAAAAAAAAATCCTTTCTTTTCTATTTCATTGCAATCCTTTAGAGTAGTGTCAATTTTAACTAAGTTGCCAAAATTATGAATGCAATATAACCACAAGATCTGATTTACTTACATTACATTTGAGCAGATGTGGCTCTAGACTAAAGGAGGTCTTAGGCAAAACTAAATTCTGAGGCCCCACTTAAAGGGACATGCAACTTTAAATTTCCCTGTCATGATTTAGATAGAGCATACAATGTTAAACAACTTTCAATTTTTCTTCTTTTGTCAAATTTCCTTCATTCTCTTGGCATCTTAAGAGCAGCAATGCACTACTGGGAGCTAGCTTAGCACATATGGTGAGGCAATAACAAGAGTTGTATATGTACAATCACCAACTGCACCACAGTCATACCCATAATCATTTTCCCAAACACTCTCCATACTTTTCTCACATACTCACAACTCCAGAACACTTGCAGCACACTCAACCTTAACTTTTGCCTACAACATCATCCAAATAGCCCAAGGTTTTCATACTTCTTCCACCACTGCCAGGCACCTCCACACCTCTAATCAATTTATCATTCCTCAAGTGCTGCAACAAAGGTTCAATCACGCATATAAATAAAATGGGCGACAAAAGACACCCCTGATGCCCCCCAGACATCACAAAAATGTAATCAGTCAAACACCCATTCACTAAAACACAACTCATGATATCACCATACAAACACTTAATCCACCCCAACATCTTACGTGGCACACCAAACTTGTCTAATACCCCAAACCTAAAATCATACTTAACTCTATCAAATGCCTTCTTAAAACATAGACACATAGATATTGACAGCAGATAAGAGCCATAGGCCCAGCAAGTCTGTCCAATATTACCTAACAGTATAAACTTATCTAGTTCGTAGGACAGCCTTATGCTTGTCCCATGCATTTTTAAAGTCCCCCACAGTGTTTGTCGCTACTACCTCTTGAGGAAGTTTATTCCATAAATCAATCACTCTTTCTGTAAAGAAGTGCTTCCTCAAATTACTCCTGAATCTACTACCCTTTAGCTTGAGATCATGACCCCTTGTTCTTGAATTTTCCATTTTATGTAAAATACCTACAGCCTCAGTTTTACTAAGCCCTTTAACGTACTTGAAAGTTGCTATCATATCACCTCTTTCCCTTCTCTCCTCTAAGCTATACATATTTAGGTCATTGAGCCTATCCTGGTAAGTTTTATTTTTTAGACCATGTACCATTTTGGTAGCCCTCCTTTGCACAGATTCAAGTTTGTTAATGGCCTCCAGAACTGCACACAATACTCAAGATGAGGCCTAACTAATGATCTATAAATGGCATAAGAACCTTACTATTTCTGCTGCAAATACCTCTACCAATACATCCAAGCAATCTGCTAGCCTTACTCGCTGCATTACTACATTGTTTACTAAGTGTTAAATCGTCTGAAATAATAATTCCCAAGTCCTGTTCCTCATCTGTAACAGTTAGTAAAGTGTCATTGAGTCTGTAATTAACATTTGGATTTTTCTTCCCTAAATGAATTATTTTACACTTTGCTGTGTTAAACTTTAGATCCCAGTCATTTGTCCAATCCACCAATTGTTGTATATCACTTCTCATTTTGTCTAACCCCCTGGAACATCCACTCTGTTACAAATTTGTGTATCATCTGCAAACAGACATACTTTCCCCTGTAGCCCTTTGCTGATATCACAGATAAATATGTTAAACAAAACAGGCCCCAGAACTGACCCCTGAGGAACACCACTAGTAACAGCCCCCTCTGCTGAATGAACTGCATTTACTAAGACTCTTTGTTTTCTGTCCTTAAGCCATCATTCCACCCAGTTCACAATTTTTAAATCTATATGTTAGGGGTTAATGTGAACCTGACTAGAGCCATCTTGTTCTTCGCATCCATCTTGTAATGATTGGCATCCATTTTGTAATGATTAGACTTTATTATAATGGGTTATTCTGTAGTGAGAAATATATGCTTGTCATTTTATTCTGCAAAGCTAGCTAACCTTGTAGATGTCCCTGGCATTAGGCCAAGGAGAATATTATATCAATAAGATGGTCCAACGACCTTGTTGTCTTCGCAGATGCATGGCTTGTTATGACTATATAATGTTGTTCAGATATTGTTTATGAGTTAGTGAATTTCTAGACTCACACTGTGTTTAACTCTGTATAACTGTGTAAAATGACGCGGTCATAACATGTCATCCCCTTAACCCTATATGCTGTTACTGAAGTCTATAAGACATGCTTGCACTGTTCAATAAACATGAATAGCTTTAGATCATTTGCTGCGTGGTCTGAATCTGTTTTAAGGATGTCCTTATCAGATAATCTACATCTGCTTCAGGTGGTACAGTGGGCCCGCGGTTTCGGCCTGACCTGAAACTCCCCCCCCCCTGGGAATAACACCTAACAATTCTGGTGTCAGCTTGTGGGATTCGCAGTCGGTGAGTATGAGTGTTTTTACCATGCTTTCCCTCTGTGAATCTGAACCTAAATTTAGTCTTGTAATAGGTGTTGGTAATATATGATAAAGGGTTAAGGGGTTCCTGCGGTGGAGGCACAGGTTTGCGGAGGTTAAAGTCCTGCTGGCAGTTGTGATAACCCCTCCAGCCAGGTTAATAGTCCTGTGCTGGTTTAAGACAGATATTGTAGTTCTGTCTGGTAAGCGCGCAAGAGATAAGAGTTGGCATGCAATTTGACGGAAGATTTTAAGTTTAAGTTCCCCGTGCAAGTTGGCAGTGCTTTGTTACAAGTGAGTGAGACTCACGTGTGTTAAAGTTTTCCATATTCATTCCTGTAATAGAGTTTTGTTACCCACCTGAAACTGGTGTTTGATGTCTGATGCTTGCTTTGCTTTGCTTATTTGTTTTTTACTGCTATAAAAGTGTGCTGTGCTTAGAAAATATTAAGTGGCTATGCATTTTATTATTGTTGCTATTATGGTGTTGAGGAATGGGATCTGCTCATAGATAATAATGCAAAGAGAAGATTACATATATAATGTCTACAAAAGGGTTAATAGTTTATATTAAAGACAGAAACATTTCAAGATACTGTCAGTAAGCACTGCTGTGGAGATTTAATGAGCAATCTCTGTGTTAAAAGAATGTAGCGGGCAAAGAAGGGGGGCCACCACTGAGCGCGCACACAGATCAGAGAACAGAGAAAGAAAACTGTTACAGCAGCTCCGTTAAGTACAAACTCTTTCTCTCTTTTGTTTGCAGTAATGAAAAGGAAATTTTGTATATTTTGATGTGTCATGTGTTATGTGTCTGGTATTATGTGTCAAAGAGTTGCTTAGATCAACAGAATAAGAAAATAAAAAATAAATAAATAAAAAAAGGAACAGAGGATGTTTTTTTATCCTGTTTTGAAATGTTTCTCAAGTCGGAGGGAGATGGCCATTCCTTACGATTTCGGGGACTTTTCAAATACATTGTAAATTTGGTGGAAAGTTGATCTTATTGTGTTTTATGTGTCTTTGGTATGTTACTTTGAATATGTGTTTCCGGAGGAAAGGAAAAGAAGGGGGAGTGAATTCT
Organism: Bombina bombina; assembly: GCF_027579735.1. NCBI lineage: Eukaryota > Metazoa > Chordata > Amphibia > Anura > Bombinatoridae > Bombina > Bombina bombina. The sequence continues at coordinate 441,938,749 of NC_069502.1, forward strand.
GGTATGCGAGATGAGATGGGCTTGTGCGTCTGTATCGCTGTAAAAATGTTTCTTTCTGTTTCTCTGCTGGGAAATCAGACGTTGTAAGGAGGTATTTTGTAGTGTTATTTTTTTTATATAAATGTATTTTAAAGTCAACAGCATGTTTTAAGTATGTGTAATATTAATAAGCAGTTTTAGTTTTAAGTGATAATTGTTGTATGCAAGTATAAAAAAACTGTCCACCTGTTGCGGCATATAAATATATTTTTTTGCAAGTGAGTAACTAACGGCTTTGAAAGTGTGATGGTGTGTGTGATTTTTGTCACACTCTAGTAAATATGAGAGTTCTTCTGGTAGGATTAGTGGGTTAAGTATGTTGTATTTGTATAAGGTCTGTGCACGGAGTTAGTGCAAAAGATAAAATTATCTAAAAGTATTTGGGTCCGTTTCTGTTGCAAGTAAATTAATCTGCAGGTCATGATGCAGTACAGAGGTGGTATTTGGGTGGTAAATCATACAAGCAGCCTAAATTATGGTTAGGGTATACATGTGTAATTTACGTGATAAATGGTTAGTCCTTAAAGGGACAGTCCACTGTAACATAGTGTTGATATTAATGTGTTGTCCATGGCTTGTTATCCAAGCTGAATAGTTTAAAATGTAGGAGAAGTTGCATTTGCACGTTTGTGTATATATGAAGTAAATTGTAATGGGTTGAATTTCGGATAATCCTTATCTTATATTTGTCTATAAAATCAGTGAGTAGACAGAGCACTAGAAAATTGGCATTTTATTATTTAAAGGACCAGTTAACTCATGTGAAAGGAGTTCAGGAGCAGCAATAACACTGTATTAGTAGTTTGCAAAATATATTTTAAGAGACCTTTCTTTTTAAATCTGCCGTTTAGATAGCAGATATTTCTGTGCAGTGTAACTTAATCCTCTCTGTAATGCAAACTGAATTGATAAGTTGTCTACAATCTTAGTGTTGCGATCTGTGAGACTAGTGAAAATATTTAAAGGGATACAGGCAAACTGATATAACATCTGAGATTTTAAGGAAATATTTACAGAAAAGACAATGAGGTTTACTAAACCTAACACTAGTATATTTAACTGTGTTAGCAGTTTCAATTAAAAATTATTTTTAATTTGGGTAAAATGTCCCTTTAACTAGCCTGCATCCCACTGTGAGTGTGTTTTTATGCTGCTTATGCTTGTTTAGGCTATTTAATGAACGTCAATATACATTTTTTATCATAAGTAAGGCCAATGGATCATTGGGAATAATTTAAACGGAAAATTTTATTGTTATTCTTGAGTAGAAAGCTTATTTTTTGTGTTATATGCAATAGTTATATTTGGCCGGAGAGCTGCAGAATGGTGAATATCAAATTATACAAAGAGTTAGATCCAATAATTGTGTTGTTGTTGAAATAATTAGCATTTATCAGGTTTTAGTGTAAATTTTATATTTTTAAGCAGTAAACAGTGTTTCTACTTTCAGGAAAAATCAAAATTTGAGCTTGGCTTACTATCCTTGAGAAGAATGATAACACTGTGAATGTTTTGGTTTTCTTTAAAAAAAGTTCTTTCATTTTTTTTCATTTTTTCTTACATTTAAAGCGGCAGTACTGGTGTTCTATGTTATAAAGAATGATAACTATAAATTGCTAACTGCAAAAAAACAAGTATTTATATTATATTCTGTCACATAATCTAACTTAAAACTGATCATTTTATTTCAGTGGCAGTCTGCTGTCAAACTGAATCTCACAGATATTACAGAACTCTTTGGGGCCTATTTATCAAGCCGTCAACCTCAAATACGCTGGAATTCCGCAGCGTATTTGTGGCGAGGCTGATTCGCCTTAGTTATCAAAGGCTCGAGACCGGCAAAAGTAGAATTTTGTGACGTAAGCTTCGATCCGCCGGACTCAGTCCGACACAGATCGATTCTTACGTCACTCCAGATGTTCCGCACACAAGTGCGGCACATTCTCACTACTTTTGCTAGTTATCAAAAAACTAGCAGGTACGCTCGGCACTTTTACGGCCCAGCGTACCTGGATTTCAAACCGCCACCCCTGGAGGCGGCGGATCCCATAGGAATCAATGGGAGTCTGACCATAGCGAAAGTACAAGTTCGCTGCTGCCAGACATTTCTTCAGCGCCGCTTGGAGGATTAACTTCTTCCGCTCCGGATGTCCACTTCGGTTCCATCGGTGGCTCGGCTGAGTGAAGACGACTAAAGGTAGGATGATCTTCAGGGGATTAGTGTTAGCTTTTTGTAAGGGGGGTTTGGGTTAGATTAGGGGTATGTGGGTGGTGGGTTTTAATGTTGGGGGGGGTTGTATTTTTCTTTTACAGGCAAAAGAGCTGTTTTCCTTTGGGGCATGCCCCCACAAATGGCCCTTTTCAGGGCTGGTAAGGTAAAAGAGCTTTGAACTTTATTTAATTTAGAATAGGGTAGGGCATTTTTTTTATTTTGGGGGGGTTTGTTATTTTATTAGGGGGCTTAGATTAGGTATAAGTGGCTTAAAATTGTTGTAATATTTTTAACATGTTTGTAACTTATTTTTTTATTCTTTGTAACTTAGCTTTTTTATTTTTTGTACTTTAGTTAGTTTATGTAATTGTATTTAATTGTAGTTATTTGTAGGTAGTTTATTTAATTAATTTAATGATAGTGTAGTGTTAGGTTTAATTGTAACTTAGGTTAGGATTTATTTTACAGGTAATTTTTTATTTCTTTTAGCTAGGTAGTTATTAAATAGTTAATAACTATTTAATAACTATTCTAACTAGCTAAAATAAATACAAAGTTACCTATAAAATAAATATAAATCCTAAGATAGCTACAATATAATTATTAATTACATTGTAGCTATCTTAGGGTTTATTTTACAGGTAAGTATTTATTTTTGAATAGGAATAATTTATTAAAGTATAGTGTAGTGTTAGGTGTAATTGTAACTTAGGTTAGGATTTATTTTACAGGTAAATTTCAGTTTATTTTTGCTAGGTAAGCTATTAAATAGTTAATAACTATTTAATAGCTATTGTACCTAGTTAAAATAAATTGAAAGGTACCTGTAAAATAAAAATAAATCCTAAGATAGCTAGAATATAATTATTATTTATATTGTAGCTATATTAGGGTTTATTTTATAGGTAAGTATTTATTTTTAAATAGGATTAACTTAGTTAATAAGAGAAATATTATTTAGATTTATTTAATTAATATTTAAGTTAGGGGGGCGTTAGGGTTAGGGTTAGACTTAGGTTTAGGGGTTAATAATTTTATTACAGTGGCGGCGGCGTAGTGGGGGGCAGGATAGGGGTTAATAAATTTATTATAGGGGCGATGGTGTAGGGGAGGCAGATTAGGGGTTAATAAATGTATTATAGGTGACGACGGTGTAGGGGGGGCAGGGTAGGGGTTAATACATTTATAAGAGTTGCGGCAGGGTCTAGGAGCGGCGGTTTAGGGGTTAATACATTTATAAGAGTTGCGGCAGGGTCTAGGAGCGGCGGTTTAGGGGTTAATACATTTATAAGAGTTGCGGCAGGGTCTAGGAGCGGCGGTTTAGGGGTTAATACATTTATAAGAGTTGCGGCAGGGTCTAGGAGCGGCGGTTTAGGGGTTAGTAACTTTATTGAGTTGCGGGAGGCTCCGGGGGTGCCGGTATAGGGATAGAACAGTGTAGTTAGTGTGAGTGCTTAGTGACAGGCTAGCAATAAAGCTGGGAAAAAGCCGAAGAGCAGCGAGATCGGATGAGTGATAACTGTCACAGTCCGCTGCTCATCGCCCCGCGGCTTTTTGACAGCTTTATTTGATAACTTAGGCGTATTTTTTCAGGTCCGCGGCGGCGAAGGTAGGCGAGCTTAGGCGGGCGTATTGGGCCGGCGAAGCCAGAAAAGTAGACGGCTTGATAACTACCCCCCTGAGTCATTAAAATAACCCCACAGAGTTCAATAAATAAATGAGATATTATTTAACTAATTGATTTAAGGGACACTATAATAAATATATAGCTATATGGTTACTAACCAGTCTACAGCTATAACTGCAATAAGTTTTATTGCTGCTTAACAGCTAAGCCGTGGTCTATAATAAGTGTCTACAATAAACACCCCTATTAAGGCAATAGGGGACTGCAAACGAATGATGCCCAATTTATCTGATTCTATTGAATTTACATAACTTGCTAATTTATCTGATTATAGTTTTGATCTAACAAAACTGATTTCTTTTACAGTGACAAGACTGGATGAGTCAGACTGGATTCTTGAGCTTTTCACAAGTTATTTGTGTCACATATGATTTAGTTCACAGTGGATTTGCATGGTGCATGTGGGCAGGAGCTAAATAGAACGGTGGCTGTACCATGGTTTTCTGATCTTTCCCAAAATAGGGTAATTAGGTGTGTTTGCGTGTTCCATCCTAAATTTATGTCTAGGGATTTTATTTGTAAAATATGCAACTGGATTTTATTGAGCATCTGCAGTGATTGCATTATTAGTATGGTCTCAAAGTCTTGTGCATAGTAGATGTTGCAGAGCCAGGGTATAGATGGTTCTTATGGGATGTTTTTAATTATTTGTAGTGTTTTGCGAGTGCTGTGTTTCAGGGAATGTCAGTATAGGTGTTGATTTTCAGGTTAATGGTGGTTGTTTAAAGTTTGCCTGTCTTATCCCTATGCAGGATGCACTACTTCCCTAGGATTGTCTAGAACTTTCCTTCATTGGGAATCTGGCCACAGACAGAACATGGCCCATCATCTACCTTGATGGCCACCCCGGTCATAGCCTGTATACCCATACCCCACTCCTTTTTCCCTCCCTGGTGGTTTCTATCTCTTCATTGTGTGTTCATTTATGTGTTGCTCTCATATTTAAGAGGCCTAAAATGTTTTTATTTATTCTATTTGGTTCTTAACACTATATTTGTATTTGCAGGATGAGATTGTGCAGCTGTATCCAGAGACTGAATTATTTTTGAGTTTCCATATTTAGGTAAAATCCGTATAGACAAAATTCCATAAGTGCACTCTTCAAAAGATTGAAGATTGAATGCAAGTAAAGTTTTAAAGAAAGAAAAAAATGAAGATAAAATACCTTTTATCAAGCTTGTTTTAACCACCATACTGCAGTAAAAGTTGCTAAACTATCTTTGGATCCATTCTTTGCTTTGCATGCTGGTACCAGCCCCAGAATTGGACTCTGGGTAATCCATGACTGTTTCCTCTGATGTGCCTCGTCAGAACATAAAGACTATCCTTCTCTGGACTGTGCCTTGCCGGTTGATATGGAGGACCTGTTATGCTGTTACAGGGTCAACCAATTAAATTAGGGGAGTATTGTTTTAACTCGGTTATTTATATTGCTTGTTTTGTATGTTCTTGTATTTGTGTTATTTTTGTTGATCATATTAGGTATAAGAAATCATATAGTTTAGCAAAGTAACCCTTTAGATAAGTGTAACTGTGAACCTCGCAGTATTGTACCCTATTGAATGGCCCACTGAGTATAGAAAATTTTTTTCGCACCTTTATTGTATAAAAATGCTGCAATATATCAGAATATTTTAGACCCTTCACCCTCTAGAACATAAGGAGGACATGTCTCAGCTAGAAGTTTATATTAATTATACAGAGAAATATTTATGTAGGGAATAACACAATTATAGTTTATGAAAGCAAATGTATTTTTCCCTTTTATTAATGGTATGGTATCTGCAAAGTGAATTTGGTAATTCCTGATGTTTGTCAAAGAAATTATTTATCTTATCATAAAGATGTGTTTATTTTTAAAAGATTCTGTAGTTTTAAATGGTGTTAGGATTGTATTCTTTCCTCATACAGGAGTGTGAGAGACTGTAGGTTGCATAAAATAATTAGTAAACTAGTAGTGTTTATATCAGATGAGATTGTTGACTATTAGGATCATGGTTGGAGAATTACAAACATTATAGATAGCAGATGTGTTGAATTAAGCAACACTAGGTTCTTTTATTTTCAGAAGTTCAAAGTGACAGTGTAAAGAAATTCATTTATTTTTATTGACTGTTTTCCTTTTTCATTTTTGCTACAGGGCAGGCCTTAGCATAAGTTTTATCATACAATGGTAGGTGAATACAGCACTTAGTGTAAAGGTGGTGCACGGTGTGGGAGGTAGCTGCAATAGCCTCTGTGATAATGCACTCGTAGTAACACCAGCACCAATATCTTGAATTCCAATACTTTTATTAGAGGTTACATAAAAAGCAACGTTTCGTGGTGAACCCACTTAATCATGCTGTTTGTATAACATTGTTTCAAGCAATTTATATCTTTCTTTGGCGCCAACTGGCTTCAATTTTGGCAGTTTTACACCCCCTAGTGGTTACCAATTGCAATGTGTATACAAAAATGTTAAAAACAAATGTATATGACTAAACAGATTATGTATGGCAATCATATGGTTACCAATCGGTCCGTAGATACAACAACACGAAAAGATCCAATAGAAACAGAAACCGGCACCCACGTGATACAAACATCACTACCGGAACCGGAACCGACACGTCATCAGACGACGCCACACAGTCCCCTTTGGGAAACTCCAGCAGCAGCGGAGAGAGCGATTCCGCCGGGGAGGCCGCAAACACAGGAGCCAGAGGAGGCAAGAAAATGAAGAATGTGAGAGGCCAAGGGGAACAGCGGAAATCACAACGGAAGCCGCAGCCGAAGAAGTGATCCAAGAACAAGACACAGTGGTAAATATTTCCAAGCATACGTTTACCACTAACGAATTGAATGTCTTGAACAAAGGACTGTCTTTTTGCCCTTACCAGGACTTAAATTTTTTTGAATTAACTAAGGACTTGCATAAATTTTACAGAAATGTGAAGTTAAAAATTTGGTTTAATGAGATGCACGATATTACCATTGACAACCGAAAAAAAGATAAAGAACACAATATGTTAAATTTGGATAATTTGGGGCTTAGAAAGAAGAGTCACTTTAACCCTAATTTAGCCAACCATAGCCTTAACACATTCACTAAACTGGTAGATTTAGAAATTGCATCACTCAAAAATAAAATAAAAAAACAAAACAACGCAAAGTTCAAGCCTATCAATTTCTTTAAACAGGATCAGCAGGCATTAAAAAATTTAAAGAGTGATAACAGTATTGTACTTAAGGGGGCCGATAAGGGAGGTGCCACAGTAGTGATGGATAAACATTATTATGTCAGTGAAATCAGAGACCAGCTCAGTGACACCTCCACTTATAGGAAAATATCTAGCAACCCCCTTGGTGCAATACAAAAAGAAATCAACCATATTGTGAAATGGGCAGAAAATCAGTTAATAATTGATAAGAAATTGGCTGATTATTTGCAGGTAGAGGACCCTAAAATACCTATTTTCTATACGGTCCCCAAAATCCATAAAGACCCCACTAGACCACCAGGCAGGCCTATTGTGTCATGTGTAGGTTCAGTATATACCAATATAGCAATGTACCTAGATAAACTGCTACAACCAGAAGTGGTAAAAATGGCCAGTTATCTGAAAGACACAGGTCATTTTTTGGATAAAATAAAATCTTTAGAATTGCAGTCAGATAGATATATACTTTACACAATGGATGTTAAGAGTTTATATACCTCTATAAGTCATGAAACAGGTATTGCAATTATAAGAAAAGTGCTGATGGTCAGTGGTGGCTATTCACAAACACAATGTTGTTTTTTGGAAAATTTACTGCGTCTGGTACTATACTGGAATTTCTTTCTTTTCCAGGATGACTGGTACATACAGATAAGGGGTACAGCCATGGGCTCCAATGTTGCCCCATCATACGCCAACCTCTATATGAATGAGTTTGAAGAGCGCCAAGTTTATGAAAATCATCTATTTAGACAGTATGGTACAGTATGGTGGCGCTATATAGATGATGTGTTTGGCGTGTGGTGGGGCAGCATTGGAGAACTAGAAGAATTCACAAGAGAACTCAATACTATGGTAAGGGGCTTACAATTTTCCTTGACATATAGTGAAGAGAGTATAACATTTCTTGACACTAAGATTACTAAAGGACATAATAGACTCGACATAGATATCTTTTCAAAAGAGACCGATAGGAACACCTTATTGGAATATAACAGCTTCCATCCAAAAGGCCTTATCAACTCATTACCCAAGAGTCAATTATTAAGGGTACAGAGAATAGTAAGCACACCAGAAGTGAAGGATAAAAGGCTGTTGGAAATGTCAAACAAATTTAAACAGAGAGGATATCCTACACAATTGTTGAGTGAAACAATTAAAGATATCACTACACCTAGGGCACCTAAAGAAAAAACTAAAGAACAAGGTAGACTAGTATTTGTGTCTCAACATAGCTCACATAGCCAAGCAGTAGCAAAAGCCATAAAAAAGCATTGGCATATACTTAAGGATTGTAACCCTAGTATTGAACAGTTTAGGGATTACCCTTTAATGGCATATAGGAGGGTAAAGAATATCCGGGACCACCTTGTAAGAAGTGATGTGGGATCAGAGAGAAAAGATACACAAACATACATGCAAGCAAAAAGGAATGGCTGTTACCCCTGCCTAGGATGTGTTAGTTGTAATTCAGTTATAAAAGGTCCAAACTTCTATCATCCACATAATGGCAGACGTTACAACATCAGGGGATTTTACACTTGTGACACTAGTTACGTAGTCTATCTCATAAAATGCCCATGTTCTATGTATTACTTAGGAGAGACCACACAGAAAGTAAAGGATAGATTGAGTCAGCATAGGTCAAACATAAGGAAAAAGAATTTGGAGGCACCCCTATCCAAACACTTTTTAGAAAAAGGACATAGTGTAAGCCAGCTACGCTGGCAGATCATACAACACATCCCTGTTCAGCGCAATGGGACTAATAGAGAAAAAATCCTCCAACAACAAGAGATGAGATGGATATATCAATTGGATACTCTTATTCCCAGGGGGTTGAACAGGGATTTTGATCTTAATTGTTTCTCTTAAAGAAATTCCCTTAAATCATGAAATTATAACTTCAACATTACTACCACTCAAATTATAACTATATGCAGAATAAAAATTTACTATATGAAAAGAGTTCACTATATGAAAAGATTTCTTTGTATAGAAATTTTTTTTATATGATAAGTTAAAAACAACAAGGGTACTTTACCTATGTGTTTACATTATTTGAGATTATATTATAATAAGATATTAAAACTGAAAAATCAATATAAGCATGTTAAATATTTGTGATAATATAAGTATGCACAGTAATGTTAAAGTACTTATACGTTTATTATTGCCATACATAATCTGTTTAGTCATATACATTTGTTTTTAACATTTTTGTATACACATTGCAATTGGTAACCACTAGGGGGTGTAAAACTGCCAAAATTGAAGCCAGTTGGCGCCAAAGAAAGATATAAATTGCTTGAAACAATGTTATACAAACAGCATGATTAAGTGGGTTCACCACGAAACGTTGCTTTTTATGTAACCTCTAATAAAAGTATTGGAATTCAAGATATTGGTGCTGGTGTTACTACGAGTGCATAAGTTTTATCATAGCCATTCAGCCTCTTGATGAAGTATCATTTAAATTGTATAGAGAAGCTGTAAGTTATTCTCTGTAAAAGTATCAATGTATTTAGTTTGTATTATATATCAACAATGTTTTTCTTGGTTTTGACATAGGATGAGGTAAGCTAAAGGAATTGTGAAGTGTTATTTGGACATAATTGTGATTGTATTGCGGTGTGTACTCATCTTGTGCTGTTTCTGTTTTCTTCCTAGACTGCCTGTGACTCGAGTGTCTGCTTGCCATGGGAATCCACTGGCTGCCTTGTCTACCCCATGAACAAACCATCAGATGTCCAGCATCTCCCTGCGGAAGAACACTGGATAAGCACCCCTACTGCAAATGAACTGTAACTGTACATATATTACCTTTATTTACCCTCTTAACCTGTCCATTCATGAAGAAACAAATTCACATATCTAATACTTATACCTGTATATACTCGTTTAATATATAGGTATAGATATACACTCACCGGCCACTTTATTAGGTACACCTGCTGGAAGTAGCCATCAGAAGATGGGTACACTGTAGTCACAATACTCAGGTATGCCGTGGCATTTAAACAATGCTCAATTGGTACTAAGGGGCCCAAAGTGTGCCAAGAAAATATCCCCCATGCCATTACACCACCACCAGCCTGAACCATTGATACAAAGCAGGATAGATCCAGGCTTTCATGTTGTTAATGCCAAATTATGAGACTACCATCTGAATGTCGCAGCTGAAATCGAGACTCATCAGACCAGGTAATCTTCTATTGTCCAATTTTGGTGAGCCTGTGTAAATTATAGCCTCAGTTTCCTGTTCTTAGCTAAAAGGATTTGTCCACACAACTCCTGCTCACTAGATATTTTCTCTTCTTCGGACCATTCTTTGTAAACCCTGTAAAAAATCAGCAGTTTTTTAAATACTCAGACCAGCCCGTCTGGCACCAACAACCATGCCACGTTCAAAGTCACTGAAATACCCTTTCTTCCCCATTATGGTGCTCGGTTTGAACTTCAGCAAGTTGTCTTCACCATGTCTAGATGCCTAAATGCATTGAGTTGCTGAAATGTTATTGGCTGATTAGCAAATAACTAAGTTACTAAGCAATTGAACAGGTGTACCTAATAAAGTGGCCAGAGAGTGTATATTTTACCTTAACATTATCAGATATATAGAAATATATTTTTAAAAATAAAGAAAAATAGATTTTTTTCTATGCGAAGAACATAGAAATGTAAAATATGCGTAACTTGCTTTGAGATAGAAAACACACTTTATGTAAATATTAAATATAAATTATTGAAAAAAAAAAAATAATTATAGTTACTGTAAAATATACATATATTCAATGGATTTTTTTTTAGAATATTTTAGTACATCTATAATAATTATTAACATTAATAATTAATATTTTTCAATATTTAATAAATATATAAAGCACCTTAATATAACTCTATTACCGGGTTAGCAAACATGAAGAATTAGTATACTCCTGTTAGACTTATGTGCGCCTACCCGACATGAGTACACTAATTCCCCTTTCAGGGCTTTTTTTTTTTTTTTTACTAGATTTGATATAATTTTACCTAATCACTTCCTAAGAAATATATATTATTTTTTAAATATCAGCAATGGCTGACATTGAAGAACTATTTATTAAACATTGCATCGTGTGTAACTTGAATCAATCATTAGAAGAATTGAGGGAGAACATAACACTTGACTAACCTGTGTATTTGTGTCTCCAAATGTAATCTCCATTTCACTGTGCACAAATTTGGGTGCAGAGAAAATTATTTTATAATGAGATGTGATTAGAAATCTTTTACTATTGTATGCTGGTACATGTAGTGCTCTCCTGTTTTATCATCTAGGGCCGTGGACTACAGCTGCTTATATCTTAAGGATAAGTTTACATTGAAGAGACAGGAAGAGGATGGTCTATATAAATAACCTTGCTGCATGGGGCAGTTTAACAATTGCCCATAAAGGTGGAAGAGAAAAAAAGAATGGAAATAAGAGGTGATTTAAGGTAGTATTTTAAAGATGCATGAATCCATTTACAAAAGTACAACACAAATTACATTACCTAAATATAAATAACTCAAAATAAGAAAGTGAAAAATAACATAATAATAATAAATATTATTATTGTTGTTATAATTAATATTATCAGATATTGTGGGGCATTTTGTGGGGCAACCACTGCTCTCATCTCTTCTATTCTTAATGTACTGGAATGGCTTAGGAACTCTAAATAGAATGCGTACTTCTGTAACCAGTAATAAAAACTAGATAACAGGTGAACCAAATGGTTCTATTTAGCTGAGGTGTACACACAATACCAGAGAAAAACTATAAAACATCCTCAGTCATAAAGATCAAGAGCAGATTCTGTGTATTCTGTTTAATACACTACTCAATAAAAACACTCTTTTTTTTTTTATTCAACTTTATTTTAAAACTTGCAAGTGCTAAAAAAATTATCCAAAAGATGTCTTTACTGTACAGTACTTGGAAATTCATGTTTTTAAAACCAGTCTTAATAAACACAAACAATACATTAGTTCCCTTGTTTGTTGATGTAAATTCAATGATAATTCAATTTCATAGATGTTAAAGGGACAGTCAAGTCCAAAAAAAAACTTTCATGTTTTAAATAGGGCATGCAATTTTAAACAACTTCCCAATTTACTTCTATCACCAATTTTGCTTTGTTCTCTTGGTATTCTTAGTTGAAAGCTAAAACTAGGAGGTTCATATGCTAATTTCTTAGACCTTGAAGACTGCCTCTAATCTGAATACATTTTGACCACTACAGGGCATTAGTTCACGTTTCAAATAGATAACATTGAGCTCATGCACGTAAAATGACCTAGGAGTGAGCACTGATTGGCTAAACTGCATGTCTATCAAAAGAACTGAAATAAGGGGGCAGTCAGCAGAAGCTTAGATACAAGATAATTACAGAGGTAAAACATGTATTATTATAACTGTGTTGGTTATGCAAAACTGGGGAATGGGTAATAAAGGGATTATCTTTCTTTTTAAACAACAAAAATTCTGGTGTTGACTGTCCCTTTAAGTAAAAATTATATTACAGGAAAGAAAACAGTATTACAGAATACATTCATTACTCTACCAGACATAATACTTTAACAAACACATTTATATAAATAATAGAGTTGCACGTTGTATTTAAATTAGTGTTAGAGCTTAGAATACTTTAAACTTAAGTTAACAAAAAATCTTCAATTTATCTTTCGTTTCTTCAACACAGCTGTCACATTTTGACCTTGAAATTGTTTTCTGAGTTCCTTGTTGATCTAAAAAAAAAAAAGACAAAGAAAATGTATATAGAACTCATTACCAATAATATATATTTTAATTCAGATACACTATCATTATCAATAAGGTTAAAAAAGAATTGTTTACACAAACATTTCTGGTACATTACCGTGTCTATTATTATCAGCTGATTATCCGCATCACTAGTATACATCAAAGAAAAATACAGGCTGTTGCTATCTGCAAGTAGAAAGAATAAATACAATTTATGTATAAAATATGTAACACAAATCAATCATAAATATAATCACTTAGTAAAATGTCAAGAATCTGTAATGTAGCATCCAGTAAAAGCAAATTCTAGTATGTATTGAATAAGTAAAGGCCTCTTTGTTTTTCATATCTCATTTGCTGTGGTCAGTTTGGGACCTGGAAATACACTAATATAATAAGCAAGCAATTACTGTGCAGAATGTTACAGGACTCACCACAAAAACATTAGATAGGACCAGGGGATACACAAACTTACATGCTATGCCTGTAGCAGAAATAGCTACATATAGAAAATAAATAAATAAAAACAATAGCATTCAATTATCAACAAATGCATAATTAAATGACAATGCAAATTTACTTAGTTTGAATTTCAAATGAGTAGATTTTTTTCTGATAAATTTCAGTGGCAGCCATCAGCCAAACACAAAATGCATATACATATAATATATATGCACATGTTCAGTAAGAGCTGGTGTCTCAAAAAGTGTGCATATAACAGACTGTGCACATTTTGTGGAAATGAATTGGAAAGTTGTTTAAAATTTAGAAATGGAACTAAAGGTGTAATTCTTTGTAATGGGTCCAAGGCAGCACTAAACATAGGGAGAGTATGGTTGCATTAAATAATATAAAAGTGCCCATCACCTGGATATATCTATGTAGCTCTTTTGTCTTCATAATGATTTAATGCTGTGCAATGGTTAGGATTAGATTTTAGTGAAAAGAGAGTTGGGGGGCGTCATTTTATTCTCAAACCTAATCTGCAGATTATCTTTGTAATTATTTGCCGCTGGCCCTGCTTAACCCCTTAAGGACCAGGCCATTTTTCCATTTCTTACCCTTAAAGACCAGGGCTATTTTTATGCTATTTCTGCTGTGTTTGTGTTTAGCTGTAATTTTCCTTTTACTCATTTACTGTACCCACACATATTATATACAGTTTCTCTCGCCATTAAATAGACTTTTTAAAGATACCATTATTTTCATCATATCTTATAATTTACTATAAAAAAAAAAAAATATATGATGAAAAAATTGAAAAAAACACACTTTTTCTAAATTTGACCCCAAAATCTACAAATACCAAAAAACAACTATGCTAAATAGTTTCTAAATTTTTTCCTGAGTTTAGAAATACCCAATGTTTACATGTTCTTTGCTTTTTTTGCACGTTATAGGACAATAAAAACAAGTAGCACTTTGCTATTTCCAAACCATTTTTTTTTTTTTTAAATTAGCGATAGTTACGTTGTAACACTGATATCTGTCAGGAATCCCTGAATATCCCTTTACATGTATATATATATATATATATTTTTTTTTCTTAGTAGACAAACCAAAATATTGATCTAGGTCCATTTTGGTATATTTCATGCCACCATTTCACCGCCACATGCGATCAAATAAAAAAAAAACGCTAACTTTATCACAAACTTTAGGTTTCTCACTGAAATTATTTACAAACAGCTTGTGCAATTATGGCAAAAATGGTTGTAAATGCTTCTCTGGGAACCCCTTTCTTCAGAAATAGCAGACATATATAGCTTTGGCATTGCTTTTTGGTAATTAGAAGGCCGCTAAATGCTGCTGCGCACCACACTTGTATTATGCCCAGCAGTGAAGGGGTTAATTAGGTAGCTTGTAGGGAGCTTGTAGGGTTAATTTTAACTTTAGTGTAGTGTAGTAGACAACCCAAAGTATTGATCTAGGCCCATTTTGGTATATTTCATGCCACCATTTCACCGCCAAATGCAATCAAATAAAAAAAAAAATTTAACTTTTTTTCTAACTTTAGGTTTCTTACTGAAATTATTTACAATAAGATTGTGCAATTATGGCATACATTGTTGTAAATGCTTCCCTTGTATCCCCTTTGTTCAGAAATAGCAAACATATATGGCTTTGGCGTTGCTTTTTGATAATTAGAAGGCAGCTAAATGTCACTGTGCACCACACTTGTATTATGTCCAGTAGTGAAGGGGTTAATTAGGTAGCTTGTAGGGTTAATTTTAGCTTTAGTGTAGAGATCAGTCTCCCACCTGACATATCCGACCCCCTGATCCCTCCCTGACCCCTCACAAACAGCTCTATTCCCTCCCCCATCCCAAAATTGTCACCGCCATCTTAAGTACTGGCAGAAAGTCTGCCATTAGTAAAATAAAAGCCTTTTTTTTTTTTAAAGCATTTTTTAAAAATATATAAATAGTTTCTGCAGTGTAGGTTCCCCCCTAATCCCCCAACCTCCATGATCCCCCCCAAATAGCTTTCTTAAATTCCCACCTCTTCCTATTTGTGGCAATTTTAGGTACTGGCAGATGCCTGCCACTACCCAATTTCTTAACAAATTTGCTCTTTTTATTTATTATTATTATTTTACCCTATTTTTTCATAGTGTAGCTACCCCCCCCTCAATATCCTCCCCCCTCCCCCTCCCAGATACTATTCTAAACAATTATTCCCCCCTCCCTCCCTCCCTCCCTCTCCCTCCTTCCTCCTCCTTCTTCCTCTGGCACAGATGGGTATCACCCGTGTGTGGGTGCACCCCCCCCCTTCCCGCGTGCTCCCGTTTCCCCTTGCGAGCTCCCACCCACCTTCCTGAAACAGCGGCCAGAACTAGTTCAGCGATGGGCCGCCCACCCACCTCCCTACAGCTGCTCCCACCCAACAACAATCAGTGCCATCACTGGCCGATGCAGAGACGGCCACAAAGTGGCCCTCTTTGCATCAGTGGTCAAAAAAAGGTATTGCAGTGATGCCTCAATATCGAGGCATCATGGCAATACCTTGAAAGCAGCTGGAAGCGATCAGGATCGCTTCCACCGCTTTAAACCCCTAATGACGTACAGGGTACATTGTTGGTCTTTAACGACCAGTTTTTGCATGACGTACCCTGTACGACGTTGGTCGATGTGATGTTTAGTTATTCTGAAACGAAATGTAACATATATTATGTAACTTTATTAAAGGGATATGGTGAGGCAAAAAGGACATGCTTAATCTATTAGAGCTTGTAAATTTTGCAGAACTGACCATAGATAACTATCACCTAGATTACAAGTTTTGTGCTATAGAGGGTGCGAAACGAACGCAACAAAAGTTGCGTAATTTCACCCTCCATAGCACTGCCATTACAAGTTTCTAAAAAGCCGCCTTGTGCGTGCGATACGGTGGCGATGAGTTCCATACCACACAAAATCCAAGGGCTGCTTTGATGTGCTCATGCACGCTTTCCCCATAGACATCAATGGGGAGAAGGTGTTAGAAAAAAAACTAACACCAGAAGCGCGGAATTAAAAATCTCTGTAACGCAACCCCATTTATATCTAAGGGGAAAAAAAGTTACGTTTAAACCTAACACCCTAGCATAAACCCCAAGTCTAAACAACCCTAATCTGCTGCCCCCAACATCACCGACAACTAAATAAAATTATTAACCCCTAATCTGCCGCTCCCGACATCGCTGCCACTAATAAAAGTTATTAAACCCTATTCCGCCATTCTCCGACATGGCCATCACTATAATAAAGTTATTATCCCCCTCTTCCCCTGCACCCCAACATCGTCAACACTATAATAAAGCTATTAACCCCTATTCCGCCTCTCCCCGACACCGCCGCCACTAAATAAAGTTATTAACCCCTAAACCTCTGGCCTCCCACATCACCGCCACTAAATAAATCTATTAACCCCTAAACCGTCAGCCCCCCACATTGCAAAAAACTAAATTAAAATATTAACCCCTAAACCTATCACCCCCTAACTTTATATTAAAATTACAATATCCCTATCTTAAATAAAAATTTACCTGTGAAATTAAAAAAACCTAAGATTAAACTAACAATTAGCCTAACATAACTATTATACTAAAATTATACCAATTCAAAAAACGAAATTATACATTAAAAAAAACTAACACTACTAAAATTTTAAATCTAAAATTAAAAAAAATAAAAAATACTAAATTACAAAAAATAAAAAACACTAAATTACAAAAAATTACAAACAAAATTATCCTAAATAAAAACAATTACACCTAATCTAATAGCCCTATAAAAATAAAAAGCCCCCCAAAATAAAAGAAACCCCTAGCCTACAATAAACTACCAATAGCCCTTAAAATGACCTTTTGTAGGCCATTGCCCTAAAGAAATCCGCTCTTTTACCTGAAAAAAAATACAAAGACCCCCAACAGTAAAACCCACTACCCAACCAACTCCCCAAAATAAAAAACCTAACTAACAAAAACCTAAGCTACCCATTGCCCTAAAAAGGGCATGATTTATGATTTCGGGGGCTGGTGGTTTAGGGGTTAATAGGTTTATTTAGTGACGGTGATGTGGAAGGCCAGAGATTTGGGGGTTAATAACTTTATTTAGTGGTGGCGATGTCGGGGAGTGATGGAATAGGGGTTAATAACTTTTATTAGTGGCGGTGATGTCAGGAGCAGCAGATTAGGGTTAATAGGTTTAATATAGTGTTTGCGATGCGGGAGGGCCTCGGTTTAGGGGTCAATAGGCAGTTTATGGGTGTTAGTATACTTTGTAACATTTTATTATGAGTTTTGTGTAAAAGTTTTGTTGCGCAAAACTCATAACTACTGCTCTCAGATGGCGGAACGGATCATGTCGATATAGGCCGGAACACAAGCATTTTAGCCTCACCGCACAACCTGTAATACCGGCGCTATGGAAATCACACGCAAAAACATCTTTTTTTTTAGTGCGGGATTGACGTTGCATTACAGGCTAAAATGCTTGCGGTATAGCTATACCGACACGACTCGTAATGGCTGTGTTACTGTTTTTACACTGAAATGACCAAAAACTTGTAATCTAAGTGCAAGTTTTTAACCCACGCAAAGGAGTTAAAACCAAAAGGAATGTTCTGCATTGCCAGCAATTGGTAGGGTTATGCACCTGATGCTTCACACCTCCTGCTCAGAAGCTGCAAGGCTTGTGATTCCTGGGCAGGAATTTATCTAGGGATAGTAATGTAAAAATGCCATGCGTTGACAAATTAGATAACCTTTAATGTATAATGTATTGTTCATTATTATAAGGGTAATTTATACAAGTTTTTGAAATGGTTGTTTTTATTGTATATATAAAATAAAAAATTGTATTTCAAATGCTTTACAGTTTGGTTTCCTCTGAAAGATTCAATGCTAAAAGAACATCTTATTCACTGATTGAATATTAGTTAATGACTAGCTCACACAAGTTCAAAATTCACACAACTGCATGTTCCAATAGCTCTAGTAAAAGTGAAAATTGTTGAGCTTCCCCTAGTCTCCAACCTCCATATGCTTGTTTAAGGTTTGAATGGACAAGCCTGTATGACTTAAATAAATATTTAGTGCCTTACTGGTTGTCCCTAACATCAATTATTAGTAATACTATGTCAGGATTGGACAGGGAAACGAATGCTCAGAACCCCTGTACATCATTACAAACAAAGTAGCTTATTAGCTAAATTATATAACCCAGTAACACACCTTTTCAAAACAGAGCCCTGGTGAAAAAGTGTTTATATAGACAGGCTGCTATGGGCCCAGCTAGCACTTTGGCCCTTGTGCCTGCTCCACCTGTGGTAATTCTTCTCCTGCTATAACCCCTTTCCCCTTTCCTGACCCTTCCTAAAAATGTTGGTGCCAAATTGCATAAACAAACAAATCGATTTGATTAAGCAACTGTTCATTCTTCATCTGTTTTGGGCAGTTTGTGTATCAGATGAATCAGCATACATTCAGATGAATTTGTATTTGTCCAAGCCATATGCTCATCATCTCTAGTAGGTACATTGCCAATTGAATTTGTTAATGCCTCCAAACTATGAATATGATATTACCAGAATAGAGAAAAAGGCTTTTATTTAAAGGCTATTTGGGAGGGTATTTATGGGGTTTCCACATACCGAAAAGCCAAATATAGCATTAGCAATATATATGTGGCAAGTTTGACAGAAAAACATGACAGTTCATTAATTTAGCATAGATGATTACTGCTTAATGTGTGGATGCATTTTCTTTCACATAATGGGAGTTCATAACACATACAATTAGTTTCACATATCTTAATGTAAATTTATATTTAACAAATTGTTTGAAAATTGCAAACATTCAACTGCAATCATAAATGAACACACTGATGATCATACTTTAATGTGTGTCTGCTTCATAGGGGGAAATGGCTCAAAATTCAGGCAGACGTTCACAGCTAGTGGACCTATTCAGCCAGCTGATATTGCTTGTGGAAACCCATGCAAAGCAATTCTCACAGAAATTATGATGGATTGGAATGGGGTCATATATGCTAAGCTATCCAGATGAATTCATATTAAGCTACAATTGTCCAATTCCCCTTGATAATTCTCATATGGACTCTGATATATATGATCTTTTTGGATCTTATTGGGTCTCATTATGTATTAAAGTTTTTACAACCATCCTTTGAGATAGGAAGCATGATCTTAACATATTCTTGTACAAATTTCTGATATTATGGTTATAGAAATAGGATATTATTTAAAGCATCCTAGGTAATGCACATAGATTAGGTGTGGGTTGCATATGTATCTAACACATGTTTTTATTATCTTTGTGGTACAGCATGATATGGATCGTTGCAAGTGTGCTGCCGCAATAGGGGGTTCAGTGGCGATGCACGCGATATCCTGTAAGGATCAGATTCTAGATTCCAAGTGAACTTGAGCCTCTGTATATTTGCGATAGCAGGATTGCAACGATCACACAAATAGATCAGCTGGCATAACCGGATGTTGACATGGGTTATCATGACTACGTAGACACAGGGGAGAGGACGTGGCGCACAATGATGCGCTATGATGACGTCAGACGCCCAGTCTCAATGGTGGTATGCTGTGTGCTGATAACAGAGTGAGGAAGGTATATAAAGATGTAGTAGTAGTAAGTTTGTCAGTAGTTTTAGGATATTTGTTGTATGTAATTTTGTGACATTTGAAAAAGGTACAAGGATGCATCAAAACGTCATGTCTTTTTAACTTGATTTTATAAATTTACTTTTTATCAAAAGACCATTGAGTGCCTGTATCACTCGATGAACTTTGGATTAATTTATACAGTGCACCTTCGCAGTAGCCTAACAGTGAGATTGTGCTATCCTTTTATGGAATATATATATATATATATATGTGTATGTTTTTCTTTTCAGTAGGGAAGAGAGTATTTCCTGTTCTTGATGAAGGATTATGGATTCCTTGGAATCTTTTTCACAGTGCTAGCTTTCTACCTATAGTCTTAAAGGGGGTTTCTACTGAATTAGCTTGTGAAACATTGCAATATGCTGTTCATTGCTAATATTTGGTACTTACTAGTAGTTATAGTTATATTGGTGATATCTCCTTGTAAGGTGTCTTCCCCTGACATTGCAGATACCATGATAGTGTACTGTGTTCCAGGATTCAGATTCTCAATAGTGGCTGATTCTGTGGATGAATTCTTAGTAAGTGAAGGATAGCCGAGGACCTCAATGTGATAGGAACTTCTGTTGCCTTGAGGGACTGTCCAGCTCAAGGTTACAAAGGTCAAGGTGACAGCATTAACAGTGAGACCCATAACAGCTTCCGGCTCTGAAATATAGGTAAATATTTACAAAAAAATATTTTTTCAATAACTTTTGTTTGCCTTTTGAAATGTATTGCATTTAACCCTGCTTGCAATCTTAATTACCTATTCTACATCTATATAACATATCCAGACCTTAATACTATATATGTGTCACAAGTATAAGAAATAAACATTCACAATTTTTTTAAACAATAAATTATTATTATACATTTATTTTGCCCACAATATAACAAAATAGTCAGACATAATAAAAAACCCATCTAACATGATGTCATTGGTATTCTCTTACTCATTATATTATTTTTGTAAAATATCTATCTATCTATCTATCTATCTATCTAGTTATTTAACTATATATCTATATGTCTATCTTTCAATCTATCTATCTATCTATCTATCTATCTATTTACATCAAATACACAGTAAAAAATATTATTAAATATTAAAATTAATTTAAAATTATTTTTAAAGTTTAAAAGGAATCTGAATGGAAATGGCTCCAATGTGTGTATGTACATATACTGTATATATATATATATATATATATATATATATATATATATATATATATGTGTGTGTGTGTGTGTGTGTGTGTGTGTGTGTGTGTGTATGTATGTATGTGTATATATATATATATATATATATATATATATATGTGTGTTTATGTGTATGGATATATAATAAAATAAATATAAATACACATACATGCACACACACATATATATATATATATATATATATATATATATATATATATATATACAGGGAGTGCAGAATTATTAGGCAAATTAGTATTTTGACTACATCATCCTCTTTATGCATGTTGTCTTACTCCAAGCTGTATAGGCTCGAAAGCCTACTACCAATTAAGCATATTAGATGATGTGCATCTCTGTAATGAGAAGGGGTGTGGTCTAATGACATCAACACCCTATATCAGGTGTGCATAATTATTAGGCAACTTCCTTTCCTTTGGCAAAATGGGTCAAAAGAAGGACTTGACAGGCTCAGAAAAGTCAAAAATAGTGAGATATCTTGCAGAGGGATGCAGCACTCTTAAAATTGCAAAGCTTCTGAAGCGTGATCATCGAACAATCAAGCGTTTCATTCAAAATAGTCAACAGGGTCGCAAGAAGCGTGTGGAAAAACTAAGGCGCAAAATAACTGCCTATGAACTGAGAAAAGTCAAGCGTGCAGCTGCCAAGATGCCACTTACCACCAGTTTGGCCATATTTCAGAGCTGCAACATCACTGGAGTTCCCAAAAGCACAAGGTGTGCAATACTCAGAGACATGGCCAAGGTAAGAAAGGCTGAAAGACGACCACCACTGAACAAGACACACAAGCTGAAACGTCAAGACTGGGCCAAGAAATATCTCAAGACTGATTTTTCTAAGGTTTTATGGACTGATGAAATGAGAGTGAGTCTTGATGGGCCAGATGGATGGGCCCGTGGCTGGATTGGTAAAGGGCAGAGAGCTCCAGTCCGACTCAGACGCCAGCAAGGTGGAGGTGGAGTACTGGTTTGGGCTGGTATCATCAAAGATGAGCTTGTGGGGCCTTTTCGGGTTGAGGATGGAGTCAAGCTCAACTCCCAGTCCTACTGCCAGTTTCTGGAA
The DNA here is from genome assembly GCF_027579735.1 of Bombina bombina. Classification (NCBI taxonomy): domain Eukaryota; kingdom Metazoa; phylum Chordata; class Amphibia; order Anura; family Bombinatoridae; genus Bombina; species Bombina bombina. The sequence goes on from NC_069502.1 coordinate 441,961,125, forward strand.
GACACCTTCTTCAAGCAGTGGTACAGGAAGAAGTCTGCATCCTTCAAGAAAAACATGATTTTCATGCAGGAGAATGCTCCATCACACGCGTCCAAGTACTCCACAGCGTGGCTGGCAAGAAAGGGTATAAAAGAAGAAAATCTAATGACATGGCCTCCTTGTTCACCTGATCTGAACCCCATTGAGAACCTGGGGTCTATCATCAAATGTGAGATTTACAAGGAGGGAAAACAGTACACCTCTCTGAACAGTGTCTGGGAGGCTGTGGTTGCTGCTGCACGCAATGTTGATGGTGAACAGATCAAAACACTGACAGAATCCATGGATGGCAGGCTTTTGAGTGTCCTTGCAAAGAAAGGTGGCTATATTGGTCACTGATTTGTTTTTGTTTTGTTTTTGAATGTCAGAAATGTATATTTGTGAATGTTGAGATGTTATATTGGTTTCACTGGTAAACATAAATAATTGAAATGGGTATATATTTGTTTTTTGTTAAGTTGCCTAATAATTATGCACAGTAATAGTCACCTACACACACAGATATCCCCCTAAAATAGCTATAACTAAAAACAAACTAAAAACTACTTCCAAAACTATTCAGCTTTGATATTAATGAGTTTTTTGGGTTCATTGAGAACATGGTTGTTGTTCAATAATAAAATTAATCCTCAAAAATACAACTTGCCTAATAATTCTGCACTCCCTGTATATACATACATACACATATACCCATACACATATGTAGACATATATATATATATATATACACACACTCACACACAATATAGCCCTTTCTATTCAAACACCTTGTAATTACCTTTTAACCAATTTTATTTTACCCCTTACTCTTTACACTAGGGGGTATATTTACTAAGCAGGAGATGCTGCTTATTCTGCGGGAACCTTCCATCTCACCGGAAACAGAACTGAAGACCGCTGCTCCTTAACTCTCTGCCACCTTTTAAGTGGCGGACTGCAATCATTCCAATCAGATACGATCGGGATGATTGACACCCTCTGCTAGCAGACGATTGGCGGCGAATGTGCAGGGGGTGGCATTGCACAAGCATTTCTTGTAAAATGCTTGTGCAATGTTAAATGCTGTCAGCCTATGCTGTTGGCATTTAGCGATGCAGGGCGGACATGATTTGCTATAGCGAATCATGCCCACATGGGTTTTGATAAACCTACCCCTAGGTCACACAAACCTGCTGTGCTAATTTAGTAATATCCACATATCAAACTGACTCAACAGCACCAGTGGCTAACAGTGTGCAAGCTGAAGGAGCCACTGCTCTTAACTCCAAACGATGAACAATCCACAAACACAGCAGCAGCACCAAGGTAATGTTCACTTTACTTTATTAGTACCAGGAAGCAACAGAACATGACGTTTCAGACTCAAATGCCCTTAATCATATGACCTCATGCCAGTATACACCTCTCATTTATACACATCACCACAGGTGTAACCATTTACCTATTCACCTGATTCTTAAGACATTCCAATCCTAACACTTATATGGCGACACCTAGTGGTCTTGTAACACTGGTACACATCACAAAATTAAAAACAAATAACTATTCACATTATTAGATTATTTAACAACCCTTCATTTTCTCTGCATATGTTTAAAATTGATGTATATATTTTGTATCTGTATAAGAGGCAGCCATGCATTGTTATGTGAATAGTGATTTGTTTTTAAATTTTGTGATATTTACCACTGTTACTAGACCACTAGGTGTCGCCATATAAGTGTAAGGATTGGAATGTGTTAAGAATTCATACCATATTTAGATCCAGAAAAGCTATATTAAAATTCATTTGGAGGAATAGGACTTTCCCTTTAAAGCGATATTTTCTTGTAAAATTTGTTTTCATTCAATGTGTTATCACTTAGTTGTTATACCAGATGCAGAGCATTAAATATATGGGACATTCTTCCTTTATGTTTATTTTTTCTAGTTGAAATACATTGTTTTGCTGATTAAAACCACCATCTATTGTTCTCAAGGACATGTACATTTAAATGCGCTAAGCGTGCAGAAATATCTGACGCTCATGTTATCTCCCTGTACACAAATGTCAATAGTTAGGTATTGAAATGCTAATTATGGGTGGGGGATACAAAAATCTCTGTCAGTTAAAAGAATTAGCTCTTTGAGAACACACTAAAGAGTAGAACATGTTTCAGTAAAATGTCCCCTTAATATAAATCCAGACAAACAGATTAGTCATAAAATATACCTATGAATTTGCTCATCAAAGAAGATTGCATATATCATTTTAAGCAGAATTAGCCGATATATCAATAACCATAAAACTGTGTTTTTTGTTTTATATATATATATATATATATATATATATATGAGAAATCATTATTATAACTGATGAGCTAGTACTACGAGTGACAGCCAATCATAAACACACCTGATATGTACTAAGCAGGCACAGCTTTAAAAACATACTACAAAAATGTAACATTGTATACTAGTAATTACCTATACAATCCTACAATGAATTATTTTTTATGGCTCTGTGTTCATTGTTAACTTACTTGTATAGGTAGATCGGCTGCTGTTCCTCCCCTGTACTTTAGAGTCACCAGCTACAGCAGAGACCAGGAATGTGTAATAATTCCCGGGGGTCAGGTCCTCAATTGTTAGAGAAGTTGATGTCACAGTTTTACTAAATGTTGCATTTTCCTGAATTTGGATCAAATAAGAACCTGTGTTTCCCTCAGGTGGCTCCCAGCTCAGAGAGACAGATCTGGTGGTGATGCCGGTTATATTTAAGTTATTTACTGCTTCAGGCCCTAATAAGAAAACAAAGAGCTGATGTTACTCTATTTTAATCCAAATCAAGTCACCAAGAACTTCCTTATGTTAGAAGGAGAAAAATAAATCTCAGTCATAGTGACTTAAGATGAGCGGTATCAGAAAATGGTCAGGTTTAATCACTACTATTTTATGAAATATAAATGTGACTGATAATGGGATCAATAATTTTATAAAGATAGTAGTGGTATATACTAATATATCACAGCAGTTGACTGTAGGTGTCACAGAAATTAGTAGTGAAGATTGATAGCATTTATGACAAATATTGCCTATACTGTATTATTTTACTGTGGCTAATTAAGGATCATTTGAAATTTGCGATTCCTGCTAAAATTCTATGCTTAGTCATTGTATAGATGTTGACACATTGCAGTGTCACATGTAAATGTATATGGGAATCATAATGTAAAAAGCTTGTAGGGCCACTGGAGAATGGAAGGCTTTTCCTCACAAGTACAGCAGTACAGCAGTGTCACAAGATATAAGCTCCAGCATGTTGCCAATTCCCACTTTTCAGTGATAGCCTTGAAATAGAAATCAAGGAGGAGGAAGGAAGAAAGGTTTGAAAAGATATGGTAAAGACTGAAGATGCTTACATTTGAGCATACAATCATTATTACATTTCTCTTTATTCTGCAAGTGAGTTCATATTCAGTACTGGTCGGTTTAAGTCTCATGCCTATGTGAAATAGTTTACCACACCTTCTTTCTTTTTTGTAACTCCCACCAGGTTCATATAAAGAATAGCTAAGGCAAGGCTTATTAGGAGGGTTATGAAAGAGATCTTTCCCAGATAAAAAAAATGGTCAAAAGATATACCCATGGATGTGTGTATCACGGTGCTATTCATATATCACTTTGATCATGAAGAACCTGATACATAAATAGCTTGTTTCTGGTTGTATATTTATGGAATCACATTTATTACTGATGGGTCAGTACTGCAATGAGTGATAACCAATCATTTATATCAAAACAACAGTCAAGTAGTAACTATGCACAGCATATAAAAAACACACATAACAAAAAAGTAGTGCAACGACAATGTTTACAAATGATATTTGTCATTATCTCTACAATTATTCCTCTTTTCATAACTCTGGATTGATTTGTCCACTTACTTGTATAGGTAGATCTGCTGCTGCTCACCCCCTTTACTTTAGAGTCACCAGCTAGAGCAGAGACCAGGAATGTGTAATAATTCCCAGGGACCAGGTCTTCAATTGTAATAGAAGTTAATGTCACAGTTTTACTAAATGTTGCATTTTCCTGAATTTGGATCAAATAAGAACTTGTGTTTCCCTCATGTGGCTCCCAGCTCAGAGAGACAGATCTGGTGGTGATGCCGGTTATATTTGTATTCTTTACTTGTTCAGGTACTAATAGGACGATAAAGAGCTGATGTTACTTATTTTTAATCACAAGTAAATTTACAACACTTTTTAAGAACTATCAATCTCAGTGTCTGAGACATTAACATTAGCACTAACAACACATGGGCAACATTAATCACAAATATTTTGTTATAAAACTCAGTTTTACTGATCAAAATATCAGTGATTTGTAAACATAGCTTTGTTAACTACTAATATATAATAGCACATGTTATTACATTTGCTTTCTTCTCATGGTATTCTTTCATGAAGAGCATACTTAAGTAAGAAGCGTGCACGTTTTTGGAGTGCTACATGGCAGTAAACACTGCTGCCATCTAGTATCCATGCAAATGTATAAAATTATTAAAAGTATTCTTGCAAAACTGTTGCCATATAGTTCTTCCGACTAGTGCACATCCTTAAACTGCCTACCTGTTTTTCTCAAAGGATAGCAAAAGAACAACGTACATTTGATAAAAGAAGTAAATAGGAAACTTGTACACTATCGGAAACATGAAAGAAACATTTTTTGTTTCATTTCCCTTTGAGACCTACACATATAGGGCCAGATTACAATTGGAGCACAAAATATGGCATTCGCTAATGTGCGCTGATATTACAAGTTGAGCGTGAAGTGAAAGAAAACTCGCGTTTGCATTGCATGGAATCATTGTTCTCATGAGAGCTCGCTTCCATAGGCTCCAATGGGAGCCTCGTTCTGATGCCGTCATACACGACACCGAATCTAAGTGCAGCGAAGGGGGTAAATAGCGCAGAGAAGGCAGAAATATTAAATATATATGTATATGATTATATACATATATATATATATGTGTGTTATTTACTGGGAACGCAATGTAAAGGCACTTTTAGTGCTGGTTCTTTTTCTAACACCCCACACCCACCAACTTTTAACCCCTTAAAATTCCCTAGTGCAGTATTTTTTTTTTCATAAAAAAATAAAAGACGATCTACTTTGGGGTAATTTGGGGCACTTTTAGAAAATTATCCAGAGATCTGACCTCTTGTTAATTTTGTGAGTGCTAATTGCTACCGTGAACTCTCGGTAGCAATAACCAGCAACTTGTAATGGATGTTTATTAATCACCTGTGCTCCACTTGTAATCTAGGCCATTGTTTTTTTAATGCTATTCTGGATTTATATTTATTAATATTATTGGGTCAGCCACTCATTTATATAAAGACTGGTATATCCCAACCATTTACAGATAATAAAAACACACACTAAAATATAATTAGTAATGACTGCACAGTTTACTAACAATAATCTCTGCAATCCTTACTTGTATAGGCAGATTGGCTGATGTTCCTCCCCTGTACTTTAGAGTCACCAGTAAGAGCAGAGACCAGGAATGTGTAATATTTCCCAGGGACCAGGTCTTCAATTGTAACAGAAGCTGAAGTCACATATTTAGTAAAGGTTGCATTTTCTTGGATTTGAATCAGATAAGAACTTGCATTTCCCTCTGGTGGATCCCAGCTCAGAGAGACAGATCTGGTAGAGATGCTGGTTATGTTTCGATTCTTCACTTGTTCAGGGACTAATACGAAGATAAAGAGCCAATGTTACTTATTTTTAATCACAAGTACATTTACAACACTTTTTTTGCTAGTATAAGAATTATCATTCTCATTGTTTGAGATAGATAATTATCACTAATAACTAATGTACTGATTTAATCACAAATACTTTGTTATACACACAATACACAGTTTCACTGATCAGAATACAAGTGATTTGTAAACATAAGTGGAGCGATACAATTTGATCTGTCTATCGTCCCATGTTAATGCTGATATTACAAATTGAAAGTTAAAAGCTAGCGAGTGAGTGAAAGACTCAGGCACGTTAACATCTGGAGCTCAGACATCACAACCGTACTATCTACAAAAAAGTAATTTGTTTTATCGCTTACGTGCTAATCCGGAGGTGCACTAGGCCAACTATTTAAAAGCTGATGGTGCGTTAGGGATGCTTCAAATACCTATCGGCTAGATTACGAGTTTTTGTAAGTAATGGTGTGCGTGGCTAACGCACAGTTTTTCCTTACTGCTCACCTACAGTAACGCTGGTATTACAGTTTTATTTAAACCCGGCGTTAGCCGCAAAAAAGTGAGCGTAGAGCAGAATTTAGCTCTACATCTCACCTCAATACCAGCGCTGCTTACGGTAGCGGTAAGCTGGCAAAACGTGCTTGTGCACGATTTCCCCATAAGTTTCAATGGGGCAGAGCCGGCTGAAAAAAAAACCTAACACCTGCAAAAAAGCAGCGTTCAGCTCCTAACGCAGCCCCATTGATTCCTATGGGGAAATACTTTTTATGTCTACACCTAACACCCTAACATGAACCCCGAGTCTAAACACCCCTAATGTTACACTTATTAACCCCTAATTCGCCGCCCCCAACATCGCCGACACCTGCATTATATTATTAACCCCTAATCTGCCGCTCCGGACACCACCGCCACCTACATTATACTTATTAACCCCTAATCTGCCGCCCCCAATGTCGCTGACACCTACCTACAATTATTAACCCCTAATCTTCCGCCCCCAATGTCACCGCCACTATAATAAAGTTATTAACCCCTAAATCTAATTCTAACCCTAACCCCCCCCCCCCAACTTAAATAAAATTTAAATAAATCTAAATAAAATTACTACTATTAACTAAATTATTCCTATTTAAAACTAAATACTTACCTATAAAATAAACCCTAAGCTAGCTACATTATAACTAATAGTTACATTGCAGCTAGCTTAGGGTTTATTTTTTATTTTACAGGCAACTTTGTATTTATTTTAACTAGGTACAATAGTTATTAAATAGTTATTAACTATTTAATAACTTCCTAGTTAAAATAAATACAAATATACCTGTAAAATAAATCCTAACCTAAGTTACAATTAAACCTAACACTACACTATAATTAAATAAATTACCTAAATGAACTACAATTAATTACAATTAAATTAAATAAACTAAATTACGGAAAAAAAACCCCACTAAATTACAGAAAATAATAAAATAATTACAATTTTTTTAAACTAATTACACCTAATCTAATCCCCCTAATAAAATAAAAAAAGCCCCCCAAAATAATAAAAAATCCCTACCCTATACTAAATTACAAATGGCCCTTAAAAGGGCTTTTTGCAGGGCATTGCCCCAAAGTAATCAGCTCTTTTACCTGTAAAAAAAAAAGACAATACCCCCCAACATTACAACCCACCACCCACACACCCAACCCTACTCTAAAACCCACCTAATCCCCCCTTAATAAAACCTAACACTACCCCCTTGAAGATCACCCTACCTTGAGACGTCTTCACCCAACTGGGCATAAGTGGCGCTCCAGACGGTCCGAAGTCTTCATCCTATCCGGGCAGAAGAAGTCCTCCAGATGGGCAGAAGTATTCATCCAGGCGGCATCTTCTATCTGCATCCATCCGGAGCGGAGCGGTTCATCTTCACGACATCCGACGCGGAGCATCTTCTTCATTCGATGGCGACTGGAACAATGACGGGTCCTTTAAATTACGTCATCTAAGATGGCGTCCATTCAATTCCAATTGGCTGATAGAATTCTATCAGCCAATCGGAATTAAAGTAGAAAAAATCCTATTGGCTGATCCAATCAGCTAATAGGATTGCAGTTCAATCCTATTGGCTGATTAGAACAGCCAATATGATTGAGCTTGCATACTATTGGCTGATTGGAACAGCCAATAGAATGCAAGCTCAATCCTATTGGCTGATTGGATCAGCCAATAGGATTTTTTCTACCTTAATTCCGATTGGCTGATAGAATTCTATTAGCCAATCGGAATTGAAGGGACGCCATCTTGGATGACGTCATTTAAAGGACCCGTCATTGTTCCAGTCACCGTCAAACTAAGAGGATGCGCCGCGTCGGATGTCTTGAAGATGGACCCGCTCCGCTCCGAACGGATGAAGATAGAAGATGCCGCCTGGATGAAGACTTCTCCCCGTCTGGAGTACTACTTCTGCACCGAATAGGATGAAGACTTCAGGCCGTCTGGAGGACCACTTCTGCCTGTTTGGGTGAAGACATCTCAAGGTAGGGTGATCTTCAAGGGGGTAATGTTAGGTTTTATTAAGGGGGGATTGGGTGGGTTTTAGAGTAGGGTTGGGTGTGTGGGTGATGGGTTGTAATGTTGGGATGTTGGGGGGGTATTGTCTTTTTTTTACAGGTAAAAGAGCTGATTACTTTGGGGCAATGCTCCTCAAAAAGCCCTTTTAAGGGCTATTTGTAATTTAATATAGGGTAGGGATTTTTATTATTTTGGGGGGCTTTTTTATTTTATTAAGGGGATTAGATTAGGTGTAATTAGTTTAAAAAAATTGTAATTATTTTATTATTTTCTGTAATTTAGTGTTTTTTTCATAATTTAGTTTATTGAATTTAATTGTAATTAATTGTAGTTAATTTAGGTAATTTATTTAATTATAGTGTAGTGTTAGGTGTAATTGTAACTTAGGTTAGGATTTATTTTACAGGTATATTTGTATTTATTTTAACTAGGAAGTTATTAAATCGTTAATAACGATTTAATAACTATTGTACCTAGTTAAAATAAATACAAAGTTGCCTGTAAAATAGAAATAAACCCTAAGCTAGCTACAATGTAAATATTAGTTATATTGTAGCTATTTTAGGGTTTATTTTATAGGTAAGTATTTAGTTTAAATAGGAATAATTTATTTAATTGTAGTAATTTTATTTCGATTTATTTAAATTTTAGTTAGGGGGGTGTTAGGGTTAGGGTTAGACTTAGATTTTGGGGTTAATAAATTTAATATAGTTGCGGTGACGTTGGGGCGGCAGATTAGGGGTTAATAAATGTAGGTAGGTGTTGGCGATGTTAGGGACAGAAGATTAGGGGTTAATAAAATGTAACTAATGTTTGCGAAGCGGGAGTGCGGCGGTTTAGGGGTTAATCTATTTATTGAAGTGGCGGCGATGTCCGGTCGGCAGATTAGGGGTTAAAAAATGTATTTAAGTGTTTGCAATGTGGGGGGGGGTTGGTTTAGGGGTTAATATGTAGTTTATGGGTGTTAGTGTACTTTTTAGCACTTTAGTTAAGAGTTTTATGTTACGGCATTAGCCCATAAAATTCTTAACTACTGACTTTTAAATGCGGTAGGAATCTTGACAGGAGAGGGTCTACCGCTCACTTTTTCCAAGACTCGTAATACCGGCGTTATGCAAGTCCCATTAAAAAGATAGGATACGCAATTTACGTAAGTGGATTTGCGGTATGCTCGAGTCACGGAAAAAAAGTGAGCGGTACACCTGTACCTGCCAGACTCGTAATACCAACGGGCATTAAAAAACAGCGTTGGGACCTCTCGACGCTGCTTTTTAAGGCTAACGCAAGACTCGTAATCTAGGCGCATGTTCCTTAATTAGAAGAATATGTTTTTTTATTTTTAAATATACATTTCTACATATATCTAATTGATTTTTTTTATATCAATACCTATATATATATATATATATATATATATATATATATATATATATGTGTGTGTGTGTGTGTGTGTACAAAAACGATCAGCTTTTTGCACGCATAGTACATAGCGCACGTATTGCAAGTTGAAAGTTAATGCGATTGCAAAAGCATAATCACATTTTGCACTCGTGTGTTAAAAAAGTTGCATAAAACACAACATAAATACATTCAAAATTATAGTTACACTCATATAAACACTATCTGATAGAAAAATCTTATAAATTTAAAAAAAAAATTGTAATGTGTTTTGCTGCAAAGGGCTTTATTGTATATATACATACTTATATATTTCTAAATATATATAGATGTGTGTACATGTGTATTTAAGTATATATGTGTTTTACTGTATATTTACTGTACATATTTGACATTACAATGCCCTTCACATACAGGAATGTTATTTTAATTGTAAATATACAGTATACATACCTGTATATCTGAGCCTGCAGAAATATAGGTATATATATATATATATATATATATATTTTTTTTTTTATTTTTTTTACATTAACATTATCAGAGAGTGTGGAGTAATTTTGCAATTTATCAAGGAAGAAATGTCATATTCCGTTTAGAACAAATAATTAACATAAATTATTAACACTCAACTGAAGTAGGGGGTGTTAGAGGGGGGGGGGGCATAGAGGGGCCTTAGTAAGTCCTTTTTTTTTTTGAAGGGAGGAGGGATTAATAATAAAAGGAGATTGTAATATTGATGAGGTCACAATCTAAAAAGACTGCTATATATATCTGACTCACAAGCCATGCTCTCATAGGAAACCTAATGTTAACACCTAGGTAAAGGCTATAGCTATTTGTAACTACTGGCTTTTGGAGTAGTAACTCCCCTGTGTGTATTGTTCTTTTTATATATATATATATATATATATATATATATATATATATATATATATATATATATATATATATATATATATATGTATATATATATATATAAATATATATATATATATATATATATATATACAATCAATGTTTATTGCTTAATTTGCCAAATAAAAAAATTAAATAAATTAAAAAAAAAAAACATTATCAGAGATATATATAAATATATATTTAATAATAAAAATAAAAAAATAAAATTCTATGTGAAGAACATAGGAATTTAAACCATAAATTTAGGTCTAACATGGTGCCGGGTTAGTGGACAAGAAAAATTTAGAACCTCATTGCGAATTATTGAATTATTACATTTAAAAATATATTAATAAAAATTATTAAAAAATATTATACATAAATAGTCTGTAGAATATATATATATATATATTACAGCATGTAAAATAATTTTTAATAATTAGGTTAGCACGCAAATAATAGGTGTTAGATTTTTTTCTTCTGTGCTCTCCATTGACTTCTATAGGGAGAATACGCAATTGTGATATTTGATTAGCACGCGCTGGGTTTCAGTCACGCACAAACTTTTTTTATTTTTAACTTGGAATACGTGCACAATCTGGCAAACGCGAAAGACTTTTAGCAAAGTTTACGCTTGAACGAAAGTGCTAAATAGCACGCTGCTTGCAATCTGGCACAAAAATAACATTTTCTTCTAAATGAACATAGGAATTTCAAGTATTTATATTAAAAAAACATTATTAACATCAGTTATTTGTACAGGACCAGCAGGTTTCCACAGCACTATAATAATATGTAAAGGTAATATTTATAGGGAACAGATGTGTAGAGGGCCTTGTCAAGAGTTGTACTGTTATAAATCACCTTTCATAAATGTGATTCTACAAAACAGCTGGGCTCGTAGGCTTACATGCTAAGGGGGTGGGGAGGAACGTAGGTAAGAAAGGTTAGCATATGTTGAATGCATCCCTGAACAGTAGAATCTTTAAAGGATGCTTTAAAAGATGAAAACTAGGGAAGAGTCTTGTGGAGCAGGCAAAAAGTTCCACAAAATTGTTGCCCTTCTGGAGAAGTCCTATAGATGAGAATGTGAGGAGGTAACAAGAGGTGAGGAGAGAAGTAGTTTGTGAGCAGAGCGAAAGGGATAGGAAGGAGAATATCTGGAGACAATATCTGAGATATAGGGTGGAGCAGTTTTATTGAGGTCCTTGAATGTCAGAGTCAGGATTTTGGGGTCAATTTTACAAGTGCCAGGCAGACATGATTCTCTGTAGCAAATCATGTCCGTCTGACATCGCTAAATGCCAACAGTGTATGTGAAATGCTGGCAATGCTGTCCCCTGCACATTTGCAGCCAATCGGCCACTAGCAGGGGTTGTCAATCAACCCATCGTAATGGATCGGATGATTTCAGTCCACCATCTAAAAGGTGGTGAAGTTAAGGAGCAGCGGTCTAACCTGAAACTTTGGCCGTAGAAAGCAGCATCCTCTGCTTGTTAAATCTACCCCTTTGTGTTTAATTCTGGATGATAGAGGAAGCCAGTGAAGGGATTGGCAGAGAGGTGTAGCAGGCGGCATGCAAGGAAGATCAGATCGGCATTCATCATGGATTGTTAAGGAGATAGATGGTGGCTACGGGGACCAAAGAGGACGGAGTTGCAATAGTCAGGCGGGAGATTATGAGTGAATTAAAATCTTAGTTGTATCTTGGGTAAGGAAGTGGCAAATTTTGGTGATGTTTTTAAGGTGGAAATGGCAAGAACTGGACTTAGACTGAATGTAACAAGAGAAAGAAAGATTTGAGTTGAGTTAGGATAATTATGTTATTATCAACAGTTATAGAAAGATGAGGGATACTGACTAAACATATTAAAATTGTTTAAAAATTATATTGCATGTTTCACGTTATTTGACTGTGAAGGTTCCAAAAGTGTATGTATGTATGTATGTATGTATGTATGTATATATATATATATATATATATATATATACAAAGAGAGAAGTGCTCTAACAGAAATGAACAGCAGCTCATCAGCTAGTTATATGGCGATTTACCACCCAGGAGCAGCCTATTTTAGACCAGTGTGCTTTTCACAGAGGAAAACTTTCCTGTAGTATATCAGTCTGTTCCTGCCAAGTAAGGTCAGTCCAGCCCCCGGAATACCATGCGATTCTCCTCTAAACAAGAAACATGACAACCCTAGATGATCGTTTCGGCCTCCTATGGGCCTCGTCAGTGAGGTGCAGCCACATTCCTCTAAGCACACTGGGCAAGGAGTCCACTTCTGGTTTCCCTCATCACCCATAGGGAGATCTCCCTAGGGTCATATTAATTTGCATATAAAGAGAGAAGCGCTCTACCAGGAACGAACAACAGCTCACCAGCTAGTTCTATAGCGATTTACCACCCAGGATCAGCCTCTTTTACACCAGTGTGCTTTTCACAGAGGAAAACTATCCTGTAGTATATCAGTCTGATCCTGCTGTTTGTGGGGGTGAGAGGATTCAATCTTAAAAGGTAGCCTCAGACACGCTAATTTTCAGATACAGACTTGCAGCGTACTTCTCTGGTAGTCCGTATACTCCACAGCATCTCCCTTAGGGCCCACGTGACTCCGATAATGTCACTGTGTTGCATGCCCAGGTGAGTGAAGAAGCAAATGAATGTGGACTCCTTGCCCAGTGTGCTTAGAGAAATGTGGCTTTACCTCACTGACTAGGCACATAGGAGTCCGAAACAATCGTCTGGGGTTGTCATGTTCCTTGTTCAGAGGAGAATTGCCTGGTATTTCGGGGCTGGATTGACCTTACTTGGCGGGATCAGACTGATATACTACAGGAAAGTTTTCCTCTGTGAAAAGCACACTGGTCTAAAAGAGGCTGCTCCTGGGTGGTAAATCGACATAGAACTAGCTGATGAGCTGTTGCCAGGGTGCATTGTATATACAGTATACCACAAAAGTGAGTACACATTTTAACTTTTCACGTGACAACACAGAAGAAATGACACTTTGCTACATTGTATCACAGTGTAAATTTGCTGTCCCATCAAAATAACTCAACACACAGCCATTAATGTCTAAACCGTTGGCAACAAAAGTGAGTACACCCCTAAGTGGAAATGTCCAAATTGGGCCCAATTAGGCATTTTCCATCCCCGGTGTCATATGACTCATTAGTGTTACAAGGTCTCATGTGTGAATGGGGAGCAGGTGTGCTAAATCTGCTGTTATCACTCTCACACTATCTCATACTGGCCACTGGAAGTTCAACATGGCACCTCATGGCAAAGAACTATCTGAGGATCTGAAAAGAAGAATTGTTGCTCTACATAAAGATGGCCTAGGCTATAAGAAGATTGCCAAGACCATGAAACTGAGCTGCAGCATGGTAGGCAAGACCATACAGCGGTTTCACAGGACAGGTTCCACTCAGAACAGGCCTCGCCATCGTCGACCAAAAAAGTTGAGTGCACATGCTCAGCGTCATATCCAGAGGTTGTCTTTGGGAAATATACTTATGAGTGCTGCCAGCATTGCTGGTGAGGTTGAAGGGGTGGGGGAGTCAGCCTGTTAGTGCTCAGACCATACGCCGCACACTGCATCATATTGGTCTACATGACTGTCTTCCCAGAAGGAAGCCTCTTCTAAATATGATGCACAAGAAAGCCCGCAAACAGTTTGCTGAAGACAAGCAGACGAAGGACATGGATTACTGGAACCATGTCCTGTGGTTAGATGAGACCAAGATTAACTTATGTGGTTCAGATGGTGTTAATTGTGTGTGTTCGCAACCAGGTGAGGAGTACAAAGACAAGTGTGCCTACAGTCAAGCATGGTGGTGGGAGTGTCATGGTCTGGACCTGCATGAGTGCTGTCGGCACCGGGGAGCTACAGTTCATTGAGGAAACCATGAATGCCAACTTGTACTGTGACATACTGAAGCACAACATGATCCCCTCCCTTCAGAGACTGGGCTGCAGGGCAGTATTCCAACATGATAACGACCACAAACACACCTCTGACCACTGCCTTGCTAAAGAAGCTGAGGGTAAAGGTGATGGACTGGCCAAGCATGTCTCCAGACCTAAACCCTATTGAGCATCTGTGGGGCATCCTCAAACGGAAGGTGGGGGAGCGCAAAGGTCTCTAATATCCACCAGCTCCATGATGTCGTCATGGAGGAATGGAAGAGGACTCCAGTGTCATCTTGTAAAGGAAAAACAGAACAAAATAGAATTGTAACTGACCATAATAGTCTCAGAAGACCGGAATATTACAAACGCATGTGTAAAGAGTACAGAACTGCACCTATCTACTTGCTTCAGCTACTAGGTAGAGGTACAAACACTCTATTTCTTCTGCATTCGTATAGAAGTCACTTAATACAGCTAGTAGTGGAATGTGTAAAGTTATTACAATATAGTGGAGTGTCATGGAGTGTCAAAGGTATTCCAGCACAATGTCTATGCAATCATACAGTTATATGTATCCACTGTTGGAGAGACGGAAGAAAACAAGTTAAAGAGCTATACAGCTCAACTCACGTCCCTCTGGTAGAGGTAATCCTCCTTTCGGGGTAGTGTTTATATCCGTTGCGCTCCTTGTTCGGGGACTCATCCCCCCCTTCCTCCTTTTTCCTCCACACAGGTGCCACTATCTAGCTGCCGGTCTGGAGATTCTCCTACGTGCACATAAAACAAGTGCCTTCCTCCTACTGCCCGTGCTCACACTGTGGCCAAAGGTGTGTACAAAATAAGAAGAAATGGAGCACCGGGTATAAAAACAATTTTATTGATGAAAATTCACAAACAAAAGGACCATCGTCCATGGGGTAAAATCTTAAAGGCGGTAAAAGGATTGAGTTAGCCTAACTCAATCCTTTTACCACCTTTAAGATTTTTTGAAGAAGAAAAAAGGCTCTCTGTAGGTTTAGTCTATGTTGCTTCCTTGTAGATAAAGTAGATACATCAAAGCATTGAGTAAATGATGTCCCCCAGAAACATGAGGAATTAAGGAAATATTGATTCTACAACAGTGATTGCAAAGCAGTGTGAGAACAGCTTGAATGTGAGTCACCACCAGTTGAAGAGAAGGAGCCAGTACCAGAATGTCATCTAGATATGGAGCTACAAATATTCTCTGAGTTCACACCACTGACAAAAAGGGTTCCCAGCACTTAGTAAGCAACCTGGTAGACATGGCTAGACTGAATGGAAGTGCAATAAATTAATAATACCTGTTATGAAGGAAAATCTGAGGAATCTTACATGATCCCTATTAATAAGGCTATGCATATAGGCAACATTTAAGTCTAATGTAGACATAAATTAACCCTGCTGTACTAAAGTATGAATAGTTTCTATCTTGATGGTGGAAACTTTTAAAAATGTGTTCAAAATTTAGAGATCTAGGATAGACAAAAAGGTGTCCTCTTTCTTTGGGACAATAAACAGATTGGATTAAATTCCTTGATTTAGTTCTGTAGCTGGAACTGGGACTATGGGCCCCATGTACGAAGCCAGTGCAACTTTTCTGCACGGCTTTGCATCTAACGGGTAGCGGACCATATACAATGGCGGCCCGGATGTATCATTACACACTCACTTGAGTATTTAATGCTTTTTGTAATGATTTCTATCTACCAGATAAGAGGTGGAGCAGATGGTAAAAAGCAGTAGTTTATGAGGCTTTTTTTTTCTACATTGGATCTCAAGGAAATTTAGACATGATGAATCTTCCTCTCAGATGGGATTTGAATGAAAGCCAATCTGATACCCATGAGAAATAATGTCCAAAACCCAAGAATCCTGACTAGACCTTTCCAGTTTTTTCCTGATGGCTTTTAGGTCAGGAAGCACTGGACAACCAATAGGTTTTGGTCTCTGATTTTATGACAGCTGAAAATATTGAAAATTTCCTGAAGGCCTCTGCTCTTAGATTTTTTTTTTTGTCTTGAGGCAGGAATGATTCTTTGCCTGTAATGACTGTGGTAATAACTGCATCTAGTTCTGGGCCAAAAATAATTTTTCCTTAAAAATAAAGTCATAAAACTCTAGATTATATCTGCTGAAAAAGACTTTAGCAATAAGGCTTGCTAGAACAACCATTGCATAATTTCTAGCAGTAATTCATATAATTTCAATACCTGCATCACAAATAAAGCTGTGTGTGGTCCTCAATAGGTTTATGCCGTTCTTGATCTCCATCATGCATTATTAGAAATTAAATCTGAATATTTGTCACACCCAACTGCTTTAGCTGGCACTACACAAACTTTAATTACTGCTGATTTAAACATAAAACATGCTAATTGGAAGGACCTTTTTCTGAAAGCCTTCTAATTCCCTTTCCATGGATTCCTTAAAGGAGGAACTGTCATCCAAAGAAATGATAGTCTATCTAGCAAGAGTGGAAATTGCTCCATCTACTCCAATTTAGTAGAAGGTAGAGAAAACATAGTTTTGAATTTTGCAGATGAAACAAAGGGAATACCTGTTTTTTTCCTGTTCTTTACAATTTATATTAGAAGTTGATTTTGGAACAGGGAAGGTAGGAGGCTGTTTATGAGTTACCTGAAATAATTTATAAATCATTTTAACATGTTGAGTGTCTGAAATTGTAGGTCATGCACTTCCAAAGGAATTACAACTTCCCTCAAAAAAGCATGAAAACATTCCAGTTTAAAATTAAAGGAAAGGGTCCTGAGTTTCTGATAATCCATCATCAGAAGACAAAATGTAGAACTGAAATGTACCCCTTGTGCCAGAGGTGAATTGAAGGTAGTTGTCTTTATAATAAATCCCAGAAGAGCTAAAAGTCTGACTGAGAATAATCACTGCTTACTCTAACTCAGAAGTAGCATAGTGGATGTGCTCCTTAAATTTAGGCGACATTTCAGTGTCAATTCCTGTAGTATATGTTTTGAGCAATGCAGACCCCTGGGAAGTCTGGGAATAAGGTAATGCTGGAGTACCCTGACTAGAATTAGCCATGGGGGTCACACCAAATCATCCTCACAGAGTAAATGGGTTGAAAGCAGTAAATTGTGAGTAATGAAAAGCTTCTGGTAATTGAAAGGATAGCAAACACAGATTTAAAGGACATAAAACCCCAAAAAGTATTTCATGATTCAGATAGAGCATACAATTTTAAACAACTTTCCAATTTACTTCTATTATAAAATTGTCTTTGTTTTCGTGTTATTCTTTTTGAAAAACAGGAAGGTAAGTTCAGTAGGATGCACGTGTCCGTTGCACTATATGGCAGCAGTTTTGCAACAATGTTATACATTAGCAAGAGCACTAGATGACAGCGCTATTTCCAGTCATGTAGTGCTCCAGACATGCGCACAATACCTAGCTAGATATCTCTTCAACAAATAACAATAAGGGAACGAAGCAAATTTGATAATAGAAGTAAAAGGAAACTCTTTTAAAATTGTATTCTCTATCTGAATCATGAAAGAAAAAATAGGGTTTCATGTCCCTTTAAAAGTCAATGGACACAGAATTAACCCCTCAAGTTAATGATAGGTCAGCAATAAAGATAAGGCATAATGTATAAATGAGAATGCAGTGAGGTAATCTATACAAAATAAGCTGCAGACCCTTTAATAAATGTATAATACAGCAAGCAAATTAGTTAACCCTGGAACAAAAAGGATTTATATCAAGCTCTAGTAAAGCAGAGTGAATTTATCACTTCCACTGGCTCTGAATAGCTCAAACGTCAGGTAAAAATAGGTACCACACTTAGGGCTAGATTATGAGTGGGGCACTATTTAGCACTCCTGCTTGAGCGTAATCAATGCTGATGGAGGCTTTTTGCGCACATTGGGTTACGCTTGTATTATAAGATTAAAATTAAAAGGTTGCCCAAGAGCGTAAATTCTGATGCATGCTGAAAAAATATTGCTAACGAGTTAAGGTATTCTCCCATAGACTTCAATGGAGAGCGAAAACTGCAAAAAAACACCCATACTCTCGCTTTAACCCAATTGCGTTTATTCAAGTGCGCTAAACCTGACATGAATTATTAATATTTCAAATTTCAATGTTCTTCACAAACAGAACAATGTCCTTTTTTATTTTAAATAAATATATATATATCTGTAAATACCAATATATCCATTCCTATAGATACATAGGTATAGATATGTATTTTACATGAACAGTATCAGATATATAAAGAAGAATAAAAAGTACATTATTTTCTATGGCCTAGATTTAGAGTTCGGCGGTAGCCGTCAAAACCAGCGTTAGAGGCTCCTAACGCTGGTTTTAGGCTACCGCCGGTATTTGGAGTCAGTGATTAAAGGGTCTAACGCTCACTTTTCAGCCGCGACTTTTCCATACCGCAGATCCCCCTACGCCATTTGCGTAGCCTATATTTTCAATGGGATCTTTCTAACGCTGGTATTTAGAGTCGTTTCTGAAGTGAGCGTTAGAGCTCTAACGACAAGATTCCAGCCGCCTGAAAATAGCAGGAGTTAAGAGCTTTCTGGCTAACGCCGGTTTATAAAGCTCTTAACTACTGTACCCTAAAGTACACTAACACCCATAAACTACCTATGTACCCCTAAACCGAGCTCCCCCCACATCGCCGCCACTCGATTACATTTTTTAACCCCTAATCTGCCGACCGCCACCTACGTTATACTTATGTACCCCTAATCTGCTGCCCCTAACCCCGCCGACCCCTGTATTACATTTATTAACCCCTAACCTGCCCCCCACAACGTCGCCGCCAGCTATTTAAAATAATTAACCCCTAATCTTCCGACCGCAAAGCGCCGCCACCTACGTTATCCCTATGTACCCCTAATCTGCTACCCCTAACACCGCCGACCCCTATATTATATTTATTAACCCCTAATCTGCCCCCCTCAACGTCGCCGACACCTGCCTACACTTATTAACCCCTAATCTGCCGAGCGGACCTGAGCGCTACTATAATAAAGTTATTAACCCCTAACCCGTCTCACTAACCCTATCATAAATAGTATTAACCCCTAATCTGCCCTCCCTAACATCGCCGACACCTAACTTCAATTATTAACCCCTAATCTGCCGACCGGAGCTCACCGCTATTCTAATAAATGTATTAACCCCTAAAGCTAAGTCTAACCCTAACACTAACACCCCCCTAAGTTAAATATAATTTTTATCTAACGAAATAAATTAACTCTTATTAAATAAATGATTCCTATTTAAAGCTAAATACTTACCTGTAAAATACATCCTAATATAGCTACAATATAAATTATAATTATATTATAGCTATTTTAGGATTAATATTTATTTTACAGGCAACTTTGTAATTATTTTAACCAGGTACAATAGCTATTAAATAGTTAAGAACTATTTAATAGTTACCTAGTTAAAATAATAACAAATTTACCTGTAAAATAAATCCTAACCTAAGATATAATTAAACCTAACACTACCCTATCAATAAAATAATTAAATAAACTACCTACAATTACCTACAATTAACCTAACACTACACTATCAATAAATTAATTAAACACAATTCCTACAAATAAATACAATTAAATAAACTAGCTAAAGTACAAAAAATAAAAAAGAACTAAGTTACAGAAAATAAAAAAATATTTACAAACATAATAAAAATATTACAACAATTTTAAACTAATTACACCTACTCTAAGCCCCCTAATAAAATAACAAAGCCCCCCAAAATAAAAAATTCCCTACCCTATTCTAAATTAAAAAAGTTACAAGCTCTTTTACCTTACCAGCCCTAAACAGGGCCCTTTGCGGGGCATGCCCCAAGAATTTCAGCTCTTTTGCCTGTAAAAGAATAAATACAATACCCCCCCCCAACATTACAACCCACCACCCACATACCCCTAATCTAACCCAAACCCCCCTTAAATAAACCTAACACTAAGCCCCTGAAGATCTTCCTACCTTGTCTTCACCATACCAGGTTCACCGATCCGTCCTGAAGAGCTCCTCCGATGTCCTGATCCAAGCCCAAGCGGGGGCTGAAGAGGTCCATGATCCGGTCAAAGTCTTCATCCAAGCGGGGCAGAAGAGGATCTTCCATCCGATTGAAGTCATCATCCAGGCGGCATCTTCTATGGTCTTCCATCCGGAGCGAAGCGGCAGGATCCTGAAGACCTCCAGCGCGGAACATCCATCCGGACCGACGACTGAACGACGAATGACTGTTCCTTTAAGGGACGTCATCCAAGATGGCGTCCCTCGAATTCCGATTGGCTGATAGAATCCTATCAGCCAATCGGAATTCGAGGGACGCGCTGGAGGTCTTCAGGATCCTGCCGCTTCGCTCCGGATGGAAGACCATAGAAGATGCCGCCTGGATGATGACTTCAATCGGATGGAAGATCCTCTTCTGCCCCGCTTGGATGAAGACTTTGACCGGATCATGGACCTCTTCAGCCCCCGCTTGGGCTTGGATCAGGACATCGGAGGAGCTCTTCAGGACGGATCGGTGAACCTGGTATGGTGAAGACAAGGTAGGAAGATCTTCAGGGGCTTAGTGTTAGGTTTATTTAAGGGGGGTTTGGGTTAGATTAGGGGTATGTGGGTGGTGGGTTGTAATGTTGGGGGGGGGTATTGTATTTATTCTTTTACAGGCAAAAGAGCTGAAATTCTTGGGGCATGCCCCGCAAAGGGCCCTGTTCAGGGCTGGTAAGGTAAAAGAGCTTGTAACTTTTTTAATTTAGAATAGGGTAGGGAATTTTTTATTTTGGGGGGCTTTGTTATTTTATTAGGGGGCTTAGAGTAGGTGTAATTAGTTTAAAATTGTTGTAATATTTTTATTATGTTTGTAAATATTTTTTTATTTTCTGTAACTTAGTTCTTTTTTATTTTTTGTACTTTAGCTAGTTTATTTAATTGTATTTATTTGTAGGAATTGTGTTTAATTAATTTATTGATAGTGTAGTGTTAGGTTAATTGTAGGTAATTGTAGGTAGTTTATTTAATTATTTTATTGATAGTCTAGTGTTAGGTTTAATTATATCTTAGGTTAGGATTTATTTTACAGGTAAATTTGTTATTATTTTAACTAGGTAACTATTAAATAGTTCTTAACTATTTAATAGCTATTGTACCTGGTTAAAATAATTACAAAGTTGCCTGTAAAATAAATATTAATCCTAAAATAGCTATAATATAATTATAATTTATATTGTAGCTATATTAGGATTTATTTTACAGGTAAGTATTTAGCTTTAAATAGGAATCATTTATTTAATAAGAGTTAATTTATTTCGTTAGATAAAAATTATATTTAACTTAGGGGGGTGTTAGTGTTAGGGTTAGACTTAGCTTTAGGGGTTAATACATTTATTAGAATAGCGGTGAGCTCCGGTCGGCAGATTAGGGGTTAATAATTGAAGTTAGGTGTCGGCGATGTTAGGGAGGTCAGATTAGGGGTTAATACTATTTATGATAGGGTTAGTGAGGCGGGTTAGGGGTTCATAACTTTATTATAGTAGCGCTCAGGTCCGCTCGGCAGATTAGGGGTTAATAAGTGTAGGCAGGTGTCGGCGACGTTGAGGGGGGCAGATTAGGGGTTAATAAATATAATATAGGGGTCGGCGATGTTAGGGCAGCAGATTAGGGGTACATAGGGATAACGTAGGTGGCGGCGGTTTACGGAGCGGCAGATTAGGGGTTAAAAAAAATATGCAGGGGTCAGCGATAGCGGGGGCGGCAGATTAGGGGTTAATAAGTGTAAGGTTAGGGGTGTTTAGACTCGGGGTACATGTTAGAGTGTTAGGTGCAGACGTAGGAAGTGTTTCCCCATAGGAAACAATGGGGCTGCGTTAGGAGCTGAACGCTGCTTTTTTGCAGGTGTTAGGTTTTTTTCCAGCTCAAACAGCCCCATTGTTTCCTATGGGAGAATCGTGCACGAGCACGTTTTTGAGGCTGGCCGCGTCCGTAAGCAACTCTGGTATCGAGAGTTGCATTTGCGGAAAAAATGCTCTACGCTCCTTTTTTGGAGCCTAACGCAGCATTTGATTAAACTCTCGATACCAGAGTTAAATTTATGGTGCGGCCAGAAAAAAGCCCGCGGAGCGTTAACAGCCCTTTTACCGCCGAACTCCAAATCTAGGCCTGAGTGAAGAACATAAAATATGTGCAACGCGAATCGTTGTTCGCATTTTAGGACTAACGCGGTCTGGTTAAAGCGCATGAAGAATTATAATTTTCAATGCGTGGTCCTGAAATATTTAATATAAAATATTTTAAAAATTTAACAAAATGTATTTAAAATTATTATACACTACATACTGTAAAATATTCTAATTAATCCATAGAATATATATGTATATATATATATATATATATATATATATATATATATATATATATATATATATATATATATATGATACACAGAAAAGGAAACGAGGAGCCAGGAACTTGATGCCAAAGTAGTTTATTGAATACACAAAGGTGAGTAGCACTATCACAGGTGTGCAAGGGGTGCTAGATCTGACGCGTTTCGCGCATGCTCACATGCGCTTCATGAGAGATATAAATGTATTTTACAGTATGTATAATAATTTTTAATTATTTTTATTTTTTTAACCCCTTAAGGACCACAGCACTTTTCCATTTTCTGACCATTTGGAACCAGGGCTATTTTTACATTTTTGCGGTGTTTGCATTTAGCTGTAATTTTCCTCTTACTCATTTACTGTACCCACACATATTATATACTGTTTTACTCGCCATTAAATGGACTTTTTACAGATACCATTATTTTCATCATCCTATGATATATAAAACCAAGTGTGTTTGTCCAAAGCTGTCAAGCGCAGTAGAGACAGCACGAGGACAAACACACCTCGCCTTACCTGACATGCTGTTTGCGTCGGTGGGGCGAAAGTGGACGTGGCTGGGCGGGAACGTGGCCATGATCGGGCATGAACGGGCATGATCGGGCGTGGGCAGGAGCGTGGCAGGGGTATGGTCGGCCGCGGTCAGCGCAAGTGAGAGGGGAGAGAAATAGAAAGAGAGGGGGAGAGACAAAAAGAGATAGGAAAGAGCTAAATAGAGGGGGACGAGCAGAAGAGAGGGGAAAGAACAGAAGAGAGGGGGGAGAGAGAGCAAAGTAGAGGGGAAAGAGCAAAATAGAGGGAAGAGAGAGAAAAAAGAGAGGGGGGAGAGAGAGAACAAAAGAGAAAGGGAGAGAGAAAATAAGAGGGGGAAAGAGAGAGAGCAAAAGAGAGGGGAAGAGTGAAAGCAAAAGAGAGGGGGGAGAGAGAGCAAAAGAAGAGAGGGGGGGAGAGAGGGGGAGAGAGAGGAAAATAGAGGGGGAGAGAGAGTAAAAGAGAGGGGAGAGAGAGAGCAATAGAGAGGGGAAGAGAGAGAGCAAAAGAGAGGGATGAGAGAGAGCAAAAGAAAGGGGAAATAGCAAAAGAGAGTGGGGGGAGAGAGAAAAAGAGAGGGGAAAGAGCAAAATAGAGGGAAGAGAGAGAAAAAGAGAGGGGGAGCGAGAGCAAAAGAGAGGGGGAGAGAGAAAATAAGAGGGGGAAAGAGAGAGAGCAAAATAGAGGGGGAGCGAGAGCAAAAGAGAGGGGGAGAGAGAAAATAAGAGGGGGAAAGAGAGAGAGCAAAAGAGAGGGGAAGAGAGAGAGAGCAAAAGAGAGGGGGAGAGAGAGCAAAAGAAGAGAGGGGGAAAGAGAGCAAAAGAGAGGGGGCAGAGAGAGAAATAGAGAGGGGAAGAGAGAGAGAGCAAAAGAGAGGGATGGAGAGAGAGCAAAAGAGAGGGGAAAGAGCAAAAGAGAGGGGGGAGAGAGAGCAAAAGAGAGGGGAAATAGCAAAATAGAGGGAAGAGAGAGAAAAAGAGAGGGAGAGAGAGAGCAATAGAGAGGGGGAGAGAGAGAAAAATAGAGGGGGAGAGAGAGCAAAAGAGAGGGGGGAGAGAGAGCAATAGAGTGGTGGGGAGAGAGCAATAAAGAGGAGGAGAGATAGAGGGGGAGAGAGAGAGCAAAAAAAAGGGGAGAGAGACAGAGCAAAAGAGAGGGGGAGAGAGAGCGGAAAAGAGAGGGGGAGAGAGAGAGCGCAAGAGAGAGGGGGAGAGAGAGAGCGCAAAAAAGAAAGGGGGAGAGAGAGAGCGCAAAAAAGAGGGGGAGTGAGAGATTGCAAAAGAGAGGGGGAGAGAGAGCATGCAAAAGAGGGGGGAGAGACAAAAAAAGAGAGAGTGAACGCAAAAGAGAGGGGGAGAGAGAGAGCATAAAAGAGAGGGGGAGAGAGAGCGCAAAAGAGAGGGGGAGAGAGAGAAAAAGAGAGGAGTGAGAGAAAGCAAAAGAGAGGGGGGGGAGAGAGCAAAAGAGAGGTGGAGCGAGAGAGAGCGCAAAAGAGAGGGAGAGAGAGCACAAAAAAGAGGGGGAGAGAGAGAGCAAAAGAGAGGGGGGAGAGAGAGCAAAAGAGAGGGGGGAGAGAGAGAGCAAAAGAGAGGTGGAGCGAGAGAGAGCATAAAAGAGAGGGGGGAGAGCGCAAAAGATAGTGGGAGAGAGCACAAAAGAGAGGGGGAGAGAGCACAAAAGAGAGGGGGAGAGAGAGAGCAAGGGGTGGGACCCCCAAAATCTGTTACACATCTATAACCACAATGCTACATAGTTTCTACATTTTGTCCTGAGTTTAGAAATACCCAATGTTTACATGTTCTTTGCAAGTTATAGGGCAATAAATACAAGTAGCACTTTGCTATTTCCAAACCATTTTTTTTTAAATTAGCGATAGTTATGTTGTAACACTGATATCTGTCAGGAATCCCTGAATATTCCTTGAAATATATATTTTTTTTTTTAGTAGACAACCCAAAGGCCTCTATTTATCAAGCCGTCAACCTCAAATACGCTGGAATTCCGCATCGTATTTGTGGCGAGGGTTATTCGCCTTAGTTATCAAGCCCTGCTGCCCGGCAAAAGTAGAATATAGTGACGTAAGCTTCGATCCGCCGGACTCAGTCCGACACAGATCGATTCTTACGTCACTCCAGATGTTCCGAACGCACTTTCGGCACAATCTGACTACTTTTGCTAGTTATCAAATGACTAGCAGGTACGCTCGACACTTTTCCGGCCCAGCGTACCTGGTTTTCAATCCGCCGCCCTGGAGGCGATGGATCCCATAGGAATCAATGGGAGTCTGACCATAGCAAAAGTTCATGTTCGCTGCTGCCCGACATCCCATTGATTCCTATGGGGAAACGTCTGCACCTAACACCCTAACATGTACCCCAAGTCTAAACACCCCTAATCTGTCCCCCCCCTACACCGCCGCAACCAAATACATGTATTACCCCCTAAACCGCCACTCCTGGACCCCGCCGCAACCTACATTATACATATTAACCCCTAATCTGCCGCCCCCTACACTGCCGCAACTAAATAAAGTTATTCCCCCCTAAACCACCGCTCCCGGACCCCGCCGCAACTATAATACATATGTTAACCCCTAAACCGCTGATCCCGGACCCCGCCAACACCTACATAATACCTATTAACCCCTATCCTGCCCCCCCTACACCGCCGCCACCTATAATACATTTATTAACCCCTATCCTGCCCCCCCTACACCGCCGCCACTATAATAAAATTATTAATCCCTAAACCTAAGTCTAACCCTAACACCCCCCTAACTTAAATATTAATTAAATACATCTAAATATTATAACTCTTATTAACTAAATTAATCCTATTTAAAACTAAATACTTACCTGTAAAATAAACCCTAAGATAGCTACAATATAAATAATAATTATATTGTAGCTATTTTAGGATTTATATTTATTTTACAGGTAACTTTGTATTTATTTTAGCTAGTTAGAATAGTTATTAAATAGTTATTAACTATTTAATAACTACCTAGCTAAAAGAAATGCAAAATTACCTGTAAAATAAATCCTAACCTAAGTTACAATTAAACCTAACACTACACTATCATTAAATTAATTAAATAAATTACCTACAAATAACTACAATTAAATAAACTAACTAAAGTACCAAAAATAAAAAAACTAAGTTACAAAAAATAAAAAAAATAAGTTACAAACATTTCAAAAATATTACAACAATTTTAAACTACTTACACCTAATTTAAGCCCCCTAATAAAATAACAAAGCCCCCCAAACTAAAAAAATGCCCTACCCTATTCTACATTAAAAAGTTAACAGCTCAGAGATCTTAGATAGCAAACTAATAGCAAACCACTTTGGTACGTATTACACAGCGCTTTACAACCTAGATTCCAATGGTTCTACCGAACATTGGAAACATATGAAAGAATATATTGAGCAGGCAAATCTGCCTCAGATACCAAGTGACACTAAAGAAGAATTAGAATCCCCAATAACCACAGTAGAAATCCTGGCAGCAATTCGGGCAAAAGCCCTGGTCCGGATGGTTTTACGAATTCTTATTATAAAACATTTAAACATATTCTAGCCCCCCACTTATTAAAGCTTTTCCAAGCACTAGATGATGGTCACCAATTCCCACGGGAAATGCTATCAGCCCATATTTCTGTTATCCCCAAACCCAATAAACCCTTGACGGAAGCAAGCAGCTACAGACCTATAGCCCTCCTCAACTCTGATATTAAAATACTAGGCAAAATTCTAGCTAATCGAATCAACAAAATATTATCCCACCTTATTCATTTGGACCAAGTGGGATTCGTCCCAGGGAGAGAAGCTAGGGATAACATCATTAGGGTGCTCACACTCACCACATTTGCTAAATTCAATCAGACCCCTACAGTATTAATGGCCACAGATGCAGAAAAAGCATTCGATAGAATTAATTGGGCATTTCTAAAAGAGACATTAGTAGAGATGGGATTCGGTACAAAGATGGTAACACGCATATTTCAGCTATACACACAACCCAATGCAAAAGTAAAAGCAAATGGAATGTTGTCTGTCCCCTTTGACATTCGGAACGGGACAAGACAGGGGTGCCCCCTGTCCCCAATCCTATTTATCCTCTCAATGGAGGTACTAGCAGCACACGTCAGACAAAATCAAAAGATTAACGGAGTGGGGGAGGAGCCAACTCTGAAGCTGATCAGTCGCATACTCTAGAAGCTCCTGATATACGATAACTAAATGTAAAATTAGCAACTGATCTAGCTCAAACAGAGTGAACATTTTTGTACATTAGACACTCTAGAGGACATTTGCACTAAACGTCTTGGTGAGCCGAGTGTGAGTGAGGAGAATTAACAACCCTGGTGTGTTTGATACTGGGGAACGCTACTTGGAGCAGCCATCTTGCGGCCTGTACAAGGCTAGAGAGGAAGAACACGACCAACAGCATCCTATTATCGTATCCCCTGGTTTATTAGACTGTTCCCCTGCTGCACCATGGAGTCTCCAGAGGCCATTATGGAGAAAATCTACAGTTTTTTAGATACTTGTCTCAACCTACTTGAATACTCATCTGAGCTACCGCTCCGGCAAGCAGGCGCCGCAAACCACACGGAACAAGCTGCATGCACTGCTGTTATTCTAAGCGCGGCTGAGGTAGATCCTATGAAAGAGGCAGCTCTGTGCATAACGCAGGGGGATACCGTAGATCATGCTGTGGAGGAACGCTTGACTACTGCCAGGACTGCTCCCAGTGCACCGCTTACAATGATCCGAGGTTTTGCAGTACGACACCTCATAACCGCGGCACACACGAGGGGGACATGTCCTCAATCAGAAGAGGAGCTGCCTCACACCTATCACCGCTGGATGCTGATATTGGAAAGGGGAAACAAAGTTTATGTAGCGGGACCCGAGATCAACATGCCAGATACCCTAATTCATCAACTTGGGGCTCTTGCTTTGACGGTAAAAAATCCAGAGCTGGGGACCTCCCTTTTTCACCAGATTCCAGCGGAGAGTGAGGAGAAGCCATGCTGCCCTACCTTTGCTTTGCCCCCGATGTTAGCGTTACCGCAATACAGAGTTGGTGTCGGTTAGAGGAGACTTGATGTGGGCTAAACTCTGTTCAGAGCAGGGCGGTGAGTTGTTGAATCCCAGTACTGCCTAACAGCCCACAGGTCAATGAACTGAACATGGAGGACGCATTATTTTACAGAACTCAGGTCCCAACATTCTAATCACGCTATATGATAGGCATCTATGTTTGCATGAAACGTTTGTTATATTTCAATGTTATATAGTTTTATTCTCCAGTTTGGTTATTGTGCGCAACAAACTACTTCTAGAAATCTACCCATACTGACTGAAACTTGATCTTATCAATGCAAACGCAAGTTTATGTACTTGTTACTTAAGGAGGATGATAACTGTGACAGGCTCATGTTATATATGTCCTACAATTTCATACTCTTTCGTTTTATTGTGACACATAGGCATATGTGTTTACCAAAGCCCTGATTTTTCTTTAAATGTTCCCTTGGTTTGAGAGGCTTAAGAGCATTTAATACACTCTACATGTGTTCTAATTGCAGGATTTTCCCTTACAATGTTTCTAACCTATAGGGGTACAGTAATCTCATTTAGTGCTCACACCATTTACTGAGTATTATACAAGTGTGACTCCTAATCCCCCCATGCTGGCTATTCCCTGGGCATTTCATTTAATTTAATTTTTTCCTTTTTTTTATACATATTATAGGTCTAGTATTAAGTATACAGTGAGAGCCACTACCCTCAGGATTTTTTCTATCCAGTTCCACAGGTTGTTGAACCTTTACATAGTAGGTTTAAGATTGTAATATAGTGAGTTGGGGAATGACTAGTTTATTACATTTCAGTACTACTTCAGTTTTTTCACAACCCCTACTAATTTTAGGCACAATCCAGTTAAAGTAAACCATCCTGTTGTAGGTTTGCATACATAGGCCTAGATTTGGAGTTCGGCGGTAAAAGGGCTGTTAACGCTCCGCAGGCTTTTTTCTGGCCGCACCATAAATTTAACTCTGGTATCGAGAGTTTAAACAAATGCTGCGTTAGGCTCCAAAAAAGGAGCTTAGAGCATTTTTACCGCAAATGCAACTCTCGATACCAGAGTTGCTTACGGACGCGGCCGGCCTCAAAAACGTGCTCGTGCACGATTCTCCCATAGGAAACAATGGGGCTGTTTGAGCTGAAAAAAAACCTAACACCTGCAAAAAAGCAGCGTTCAGCTCCTAACGCAGCCCCATTGTTTCCTATGGGGAAACACTTCCTACGTCTGCACCTAACACTCTATCATGTACCCCGAGTCTAAACACCCCTAACCTTACACTTATTAACCCCTAATCTCCCGCCCCCGCTATCGCTGACACCTGCATATTTTTTTAACCCCTAATCTGCCGCTCCGTAAACCGCCGCAACCTACGTTATCCCTATGTACCCCTAATCTGCTGCCCTAACATCGCCGACCCCTATATTATATTTATTAACCCCTAATCTGCCCCCCTCAACGTCGCCGACACCTGCCTACACTTATTAACCCCTAATCTGCCGAGCGGACCTGAGCGCTACTATAATAAAGTTATTAACCCCTAACCCGTCTCACTAACCCTATCATAAATAGTATTAACCCCTAATCTGCCCTCCCTAACATCGCCGACACCTAACTTCAATTATTAACCCCTAATCTGACGACCGGAGCTCACCGCTATTCTACTAAATGTATTAACCCCTAAAGCTAAGTCTAACCCTAACACTAACACCCCCCTAATTTAAATATAATTTTAATCTAACAAAATTAATTAACTCTTATTAAATAAATGATTCCTATTTAAAGCTAAATACTTACCTGTAAAATAAATCCTAATATAGCTACAATATAAATTATAATTATATTATAGCTATTTTAGGATTTATATTTATTTTACAGGTAACTTTGTATTTATTTTAACCAGGTACAATAGCTATTAAATAGTTAAGAACTATTTAATAGCTACCTAGTTAAAATAATAACAAATTTACCTGTAAAATAAATCCTAACCTAAGATATAATTAAACCTAACACTACCCTATCAATAAATTAATTAAATAAACTACCTACAATTACCTACAATTAACCTAACACTACACTATCAATAAATTAATTAAACACAATTCCTACAAATAAATACAATTAAATAAACTAGCTAAAGTACAAAAAATAAAAAAGAACTAAGTTACAAAAAATAATAAAATATTTACAAACATAATAAAAATATTACAACAATTTTAAACTAATTACACCTACTCTAAGCCCCCTAATAAAATAACAAAGCCCCCCAAAATAAAAAATTCCCTACCCTATTCTAAATTAAAAAAGTTACAAGCTCTTTTACCTTACCAGCCCTGAACAGGGCCCTTTGCGGGGCATGCCCCAAGGATTTCAGCTCTTTTGCCTGTAAAAAAAAACATACCATACCCCCCCCCAACATTACAACCCACCACCCACATACCCCTAATCTAACCCAAACCCCCCTTAAATAAACCTAACACTAAGCCCCTGAAGATCTTCCTACCTTGTCTTCACCATACCAGGTTCACCGATCCGTCCTGGCTCCAACATCTTCATCCAACCCAAGCGGGGGTTGGCGATCCATCATCCGGTGCTGAAGAGGTCCAGAAGAGGCTCCAAAGTCTTCCTCCTATCTGGCAAGAAGAGGACATCCGGACCGGCAAACATCTTCTCCAAGCGGCATCTTCAATCTTCTTCCATCCGGTGCGGAGCGGGTCCATCTTGAAGCAGGCGACGCGGATCCATCCTCTTCTTCCGTTGTCTCCCGACGAATGACGGTTCCTTTAAGGGACGTCATCCAAGATGGCGTCCCTCGAATTCCGATTGGCTGATAGGATTCTATCAGCCAATCGGAATTAAGGTAGGAATTTTCTGATTGGCTGATGGAATCAGCCAATCAGAATCAAGTTCAATCCGATTGGCTGATCCAATCAGCCAATCAGATTGAGCTCGCATTCTATTGGCTGTTCCGATCAGCCAATAGAATGCGAGCTCAATCTGATTGGCTGATTGGATCAGTCAATCGGATAGAACTTGATTCTGATTGGCTGATTCCATCAGCCAATCAGAAAATTCCTACCTTAATTCCGATTGGCTGATAGAATCCTATCAGCCAATCGGAATTCGAGGGACGCCATCTTGGATGACGTCCCTTAAAGGAACCGTCATTCGTCGGGAGACAACGGAAGAAGAGGATGGATCCGCGTCGCCTGCTTCAAGATGGACCCGCTCCGCACCGGATGGAAGAAGATTGAAGATGCCGCTTGGAGAAGATGTTTGCCGGTCCGGATGTCCTCTTCTTGCCGGATAGGAGGAAGACTTTGGAGCCTCTTCTGGACCTCTTCAGCACCGGATGATGGATCGCCAACCCCCGCTTGGGTTGGATGAAGATGTTGGAGCCAGGACGGATCGGTGAACCTGGTATGGTGAAGACAAGGTAGGAAGATCTTCAGGGGCTTAGTGTTAGGTTTATTTAAGGGGGGTTTGGGTTAGATTAGGGGTATGTGGGTGGTGGGTTGTAATGTTGGGGGGGGGTATGGTATGTTTTTTTTTACAGGCAAAAGAGCTGAAATCCTTGGGGCATGCCCCGCAAAGGGCCCTGTTCAGGGCTGGTAAGGTAAAAGAGCTTGTAACTTTTTAAATTTAGAATAGGGTAGGGAATTTTTTATTTTGGGGGGCTTTGTTATTTTATTAGGGGGCTTAGAGTAGGTGTAATTAGTTTAAAATTGTTGTAATATTTTTCTTATGTTTGTAAATATTTTATTATTTTTTGTAACTTAGTTCTTTTTTATTTTTTGTACTTTAGCTAGTTTATTTAATTGTATTTATTTGTAGGAATTGTGTTTAATTAATTTATTGATAGTGTAGTGTTAGGTTAATTGTAGGTAATTGTAGGTAGTTTATTTAATTAATTTATTGATAGGGTAGTGTTAGGTTTAATTATATCTTAGGTTAGGATTTATTTTACAGGTAAATTTTTTATTATTTTAACTAGGTAGCTATTAAATAGTTCTTAACTATTTAATAGCTATTGTACCTGGTTAAAATAAATACAAAGTTACCTGTAAAATAAATATAAATCCTAAAATAGCTATAATATAATTATAATTTATATTGTAGCTATATTAGGATTTATTTTACAGGTAAGTATTTAGCTTTAAATAGGAATCATTTATTTAATAAGAGTTAATTTATTTCGTTAGATTAAAATTATATTTAAGTTAGGGGGGTGTTAGTGTTAGGGTTAGACTTAGCTTTAGGGGTTAATACATTTATTAGAATAGCGGTGAGCTCCGGTCGTCAGATTAGGGGTTAATAATTGAAGTTAGGTGTCGGCGATGTTAGGGAGGGCAGATTAGGGGTTAATACTATTTATGATAGGGTTAGTGAGACGGGTTAGGGGTTAATAACTTTATTATAGTAGCGCTCAGATCCGCTCGGCAGATTAGGGGTTAATAAGTGTAGGCAGGTGTCGGCGACGTTGAGGGGGGCAGATTAGGGGTTAATAAATATAATATAGGGGTCGGCGGTGTTAGGGGTAGCAGATTAGGGGTACATAGGGATAACGTAGGTGGCGGCGCTTTGCGGTCGGAAGATTAGGGGTTAATTATTTTAAGTAGCTGGCGGCGACGTTGTGGGGGCAGGTTAGGGGTTAATAAATGTAATACAGGGGTCGGCGGGGTTAGGGGCAGCAGATTAGGGGTACATAAGTATAACGTAGGTGGCGGTCGGCAGATTAGGGGTTAAAAATTTTAATCGAGTGGCGGCGATGTGGGGGGAGCTCGGTTTAGGGGTACATAGGTAGTTTATGGGTTTTAGTGTACTTTAGGGTACAGTAGTTAAGAGCTTTATGAACCGGCGTTAGCCAGAAAGCTCTTAACTCCTGCTATTGTCAGGCGGCTGGAATTTTGTCGTTAGAGCTCTAACGCTCACTTCAGAAACGACTCTAAATACCGGCGTTAGAAAGATCCCATTGAAAAGATAGGATACGCAAATGGCGTAGGGGGATCTGCGGTATGGAAAAGTCGCGGGTGAAAAGTGAGCGTTAGACCCTTTAATCACTGACTCCAAATACCGGCGGTAGCCTAAAACCAGCGTTAGGAGCCTCTAACGCTGGTTTTGACGGCTACCGCCGAACTCCAAATCTAGGCCATAGTTTCCGTAATATTTGATATTTTAAGGGTCCACCTCTTTTTAATATGTGGCAAACCGAGGAAGCCAATCCCATTTTTCACTACTATAGCTGATGGTACTTTTCCATCTATAACATAGGCGCTGCCTGCGGCCGAGGCAGCTCCCTAACACACATAATGTTCAACTCAATAACACCTGCTCATATATATTATGTTTCTGCTAGGTATCTAATTCAGCGCTCCCCTACATACCTATACGGACCCTGTGCCCACTTTGCATTGCTGGCTGTTCTAAGTTCTTGGTGTGAGACATATTTTGCAAAATCCTTACCATGGTATGACGGCTATTACTATAAGAGGACCTATAGTTTCCTTTATCTACTGCTAGTGCAGGCTGGTCCTGCTTGGCTGCTATCATCCATTATCCCATTGAATATTGCACCTTGCTTGTACTTCATACACTATGCTGGTCTGGTAGATATTGAACTAGGCTCTATTACACCAGACACGCCGCTAGCCTACTAGTGTATCCAGTTCACTTTTATTTTTCCCTTTGTTAATCAATATAGGTATGGGACGATATATATGGCTATGCTGCCCTGTAACACTGAAGCCTGCTCACCCAATATTTGTTACTTATTGTATCTAATTAACTACCTTCCCCCCAAATCTTACTGAGCCTTTTAGTTCTTAAGTTACATTCCTTCCTTAGCATAATCACCTCATCACCTCCTCCTCCCTCCCCTCCCCTCTCCATAACAAATCTCCTATTCTAGGAGAGCTAACTACGCGGCTTGTCTTTCCTATGCCGCACTCTAATTTCTTTGTTAATATAATATATTCACATATCTAATTTTAGTCTATATTGTTCACTTTTATTTTACAATCCTAAGTAGTGGTGTTTGAATTTAACGCAACATATCTACACATCCCACTACGCTAACTAACCAGAATCTAAGAGAGAATCCCTCCTCTATAGGACTGAAAATTTTTAAGGTCCATAAGTGGCCTAACATAATATGGAGGGAAACTATTCTATCTATCCTCGCTATAAAAAGAGGTTATAACTTCTCTTTGTACTATAATATCTATGTTGTTCCGCACTATTTACTGTTCAGGTAATTTTGCTTTGTTAAAATTGTCAAAAAGGTCACTTGATGTACATGAGTATATAATTGTACGTGTTGAAAACCTCAATAAAAATCTATTTAAAAAAAAAAAAAAAAAAAAAAAAAAAAGATTAACGGAGTAAAAATAGGCCCGCACAATTTCAAAATTGCACTATATGCGGACGACGTGTTATTCACATTAACAGACCCCCAACTTTCTGTACCAGCGACTCTAAAAGAAATTGACAATTTTGGTCGGTTCTCGGGGTTCCTGGTTAACAGAAATTATGAATGTGTCGCTGAACCCACAAGACTTCCACACATTAACAAACGCCTGCCCCCTAAAGACACAAAAAGAATCCCTCAAATACCTCGGAATTCAACTCTCCTCCACCATATCACAACTATTTGATGATAATTACCTCACTCTGCTACACAACATTCAAAAATATCTACACACCTGGGCCACAAAACCAATCACATGGTGGGGACGCATACAAAGTGTTAAAATGACGACACTGCCCAGGATATTATATCTTATCCAGGCTCTCCCCATCCCCATTCCAAAATGGTATATGCCCCAACTGCATAAACAAATTAACTCTTTCGTCTGGAACAAGAGCAAACCTAGAATAAATAGAGGGAACATGTACAGGAGCATAGAGAATGGGGGACTGGGACTATCTCACATAGCTGATTATCACGAGGCAGTCACACTGCAAAGGATTTTAGATTGGCACAGATCAAGGGAAACAAAGGCATGGGTTGCAATTGACTCCCATATCCTAAGAGTCCCAGAGGTAGGGACACTCTGTTGGGTACCAAAAGAGTCGAGACCTCCCCAATGTACAGACCTCGCTATACACAAGTACACCTTCGATACATGGGATAACATTCTCACACGAAGGAAACACATTTCTGGAGCACGCTCACCCTTATTCCCTATACTGATAAACGCAGAACTAATAGGAGGACTAGACAGAGGCCAACAAAGGTTACATGAATGGGGATACACAACACCATTAATGAAGTTTATGAAAGAGGGGAGGCTAGACAAAAGAGAAAATATGACAGAAATTTCGGAAGGCAGGTACGCCACATGGTTGAAATACTCGCAACTAACACACTTCATACACACATCTCCACATAAGCAAGAATTTTTAAGGGAATTAACCCCATATGAAACACTATGTACAAACACAGAAGAGATTAGGCATACCCTCTCCATCTCAAGGCGACTCATACAATCAGTTCAAGCAGCAACCCTACCAACATACACCTCCAAATGGCAGGAGGAGCTAGGCCTAGACATGACAGGAGAATACTGGACAAGAATTTTTAGGCACACCAAAAAGATTTCCACGTCTCCACAGTTAATAGAAATGAATTTTAAAGTAATTATGAGATGGTACCTTACCCCTTCTGGGTCACACTCTATATACCCAAATGCCAGTGATAGATGTTGGAGAGGGTGCGAGGAAAAAGGAAGTTACCTCCATATGTGGTGGAATTGCAAGAAACTTACACAATTCTGGGTAGAAATAGAGAGGCACTACAAAGTGATCTTATCAAATGACTTTACACTAATACCCAACCTAGCCCTACTCAATGACACCACAAACATCACCTGTAAGCTTAGACGCACATTATTACACCTAGGGATGACAGGTGCAAAAGCATTAGTAGCCCCAATGATCACTGCTTGGGCAGAAAAAGTAACAGAAATATTGGTTCTGGAAGAATATGGATATCTGAAGAGAAATAAATTAAACACTGATTTTAGTTCAGTGTTCAATCTGATTGGCTGATCCAATCAGCCAATCAGATTGAGCTCGCATTCTATTGGCTGATCGGAACAGCCAATAGAATGCAAACTCAATCTGATTGGCTGATTAAATCAGCCAATCAGATTTTTCCTACCTTAATTCCGATTGGCTAATAGAATCCTATCAGCCAATCGGAATTCGAGGGACGCCATCTTGGATGACGTCACTTAAAGGAACCGTCATTCGTCGGGAAGTCGTCGGTGGAAGAAGATGGCTCCGCGTCGGCTCGTCTGAAGATGGCTCCGCTCCGGATGGATGAAGATTGAAGACGCCGCCTGGATGATAACTTCAATCGGATGGAAGACTTCTTCAGCGCCCCTTGGATGATGACTTCAATCAGAAAGAAGACTTCTTCAGTGCCCCTTGGATGATGACTTCAATCGGATGGAAGACTTCTTCAGCGCCCCTTGGATGATGACTTCGGCTGCTGCGGATGTCCTCTTCTGTTCCATCGGTGGTCGGCTGGCTGAAGACGGCTAAAGGTAGGATGATCTTCAGGGGGGTAGTGTTAGGTTTATTTAAGGGGGGTTTGGGTTAAAGTAGGGGTGTGTGGGTGGTGGGTTTTAATGTTGGGGGGGTTGTATTTTATTTTTACAGGCAAAAGAGCTGAATACTTTGGGGCATGCCCCGCAAAAGGCCCTTTTAAGGGCTGGTAAGGTAATAGAGCTGTTAACTTTTTAATGTAGAATAGGGTAGGGCATTTTTTTATTTTGGGGGGCTTTGTTATTTTATTAGGGGGCTTAGATTAGGTGTAAGTAGCTTAAAATTGTTGTAATATTTTTGAAATGTTTGTAACTTTTTATTTTTTATTTTTTGTACTTTAGTTACTTTATTTAATTGTATTTAATTGTAGTTATTTGTAGCTAATTTTTTAAATTAATTTAATGATAGTGTAGTGTTAGGTTTAATTGTAACTTAGGTTAGGATTTATTTTACAGGTAATTTTGTATTTCTTTTAGCTAGGTAGTTATTAAATAGTTAATAAATATTTAATAACTATTCTAACTAGCTAAAATAAATACAAAGTTACCTGTAAAATAAATATAAATCCTAAAATAGCTACAATGTAATTATTAATTACATTGTAGCTATCTTAGGGTTTATTTTACAGGTAAGTATTTAGTTTTAAATAGGAATAATTTAGTTAATGATAGTGTAGTGTTAGGTTTAATTGTTAGGATTTAGTTTACAGGTAAATTTGTCTTTATTTTAACTAGGTAGCTATTAAATAGTTAATAACTATTTAATAGCTATTGTACCTAGTTAAAATAAATTGAAATTTGCCTGTAAAATAAAAATAAATCCTAAAATAGCTAGAATTTAATTATTAGTAATATTGTAGCTATATTAGGGTTTATTTTAAAGGTAATTATTTAGTTTTAAATAGGATTAATTTAGTTAATAAGAGTTGTAATATTTATATGTATTTAATTAATATTTAAGTTAGGGGGGTGTTAAGGTTAGGGTTAGACTTAGGTTTGGGGTTAATAATTTTATTTTAGTGGCGGCGGTGTAGGGGGGTAGGATAGGGGTTAATAAATTTATTATAGGTGGCGACGGTGTAGGGGGGCAGATTAAGGGTTAATAAGTTTAATATAGGTGGCGGCGGGGTCCGGGAGTGGCGGTTTAGGGGTTAAACAATTTATTTAGTTGCGGCGGGGTCCGGGATCGGCAGGATAGGGGTTAAAAAATTTATTGTAGGTGGCGGCAGTATAGGGGGGGCAGGATAGGGGTTACTAGGTATAATGTAGGTGGCGGTGGGCTCCTAGAGCGGCGGTTTAGGGGTTAATACATTTATTATAGTTGCGGCGGGGTCTAGGAGCGGCGGTTTAGGGTTTAATAAATGTATTTAGTTGTGGGGGGCTCCGGGGGCGCCGGTATAGGGAGTAGAATAGTGCAGTTTAGTGTTGGTGCTTAGTGACAGCTTATCAATAAAGCTGTAGAAAAGCCGAAGAGCAGCGAGATCGGAAAAGTGATAACTATCACAGTCCGCTGCTCATCGCCCCGTACTTGGTGCGCAGCTTTTTGACAGCTTTTTTTATAACTTTGGAGAGATTATTCAGGTCCGTGGCGGCGATGGTAGGCGAGCTTAGGCGGGCGTATTGGGCCGGCGAAGGCAGGTAAGTAGACACGTTGATAACTAGGCCTCAAAGTATTGATCTAGGCCCATTTTGGTATATTTCATGCCACCATTTCACGCCAAATGAGATCAAATAAAAAAATCGTTCACTTTTTCACAAACTTTGGGTTTCTCACTGAAATTATTTACAAACAGTTTGTGCAATTATGGCACAAATGTTTGTAAACGCTTCTCTGTGATCACTTTTGTTCAGAAGTAGCAGACTTATATGGCTTTGGCGTTGCTTTTTGGTAATTAGAAGGCCGTTAAATGCTGCTGCGTACCACATGTGTATTATGCCCAGCAGTGATGGGGTTAATTAGGGAGCTTGTATGGAGCTTGTAGGGTTAATTTTAGCTTTAGTGTAGTGTAGTAGATAACCCAAAGTATTAATATTTAAATAGAACAGTTTGCTGTCTTCCAGGGGCTTGTGTTAGGCATATTGTGGAGCGTATTGATAGATTGTTAGAGGGATGTGGGTCTGATCCTGCAGTCATGGTGCATATTGGTACTAATGAAGGAATCAGCGGGAGATGGAGAGTCCTAAAAAATAACTTCAGGGAGTTAGGTAGCAAGCTTAAAGCAAGGACCTCCAAAGTAATATTTTCTGAGATATTACCAGTGCCGTGTGCTAACTCACGGCTAGATTACGAGTTTTTCATTTTGAGCTGTGCGTTGCTAACAAGCAGTTTTCTCTCACCGCTCACTTACCTACAGCGCTGGTATTACAGGTTTTTACAAACCCGTCGTTAAAAGACAAGAAGTGAGCTTATTACCGCACTCCAATACCAGCACTGCTTAAGTCAGCGGTGAGCTGGTCGTACGTCCTCGTGCACGATGTTCCCATAGGAATCAACAGGGAGAGCTGTCTGAGAAAAAGTCTAACACCTGCAAAAAAGCAGCATAAAGCTCCTTAACACAGCCCCATTGATTCCTATGGGGAAATAAAAGTTATGTTTATACCTAACACCCTAACATGAACCCCGAGTCTAAACACCCCTAATATTACATTTATTAACCCCTAATCTGCCGCCGCTGACATCGCCGATATCTACATTATTCTTATTAACCCCTAATCTGCTGCTCCAGACACCGCCGCCACCTACATTATACTTATGAACCTATAATCTGCTGCCCCCAACATTGCCGACACCTACATTATATTTATTAACCCCTAATCTGCCGCCCCCAATGTCGCCGCCACCTACCTACACTTATTAACCCCTAATCTGCCACCCCCAACGTTGCCGCCACTATAATAAACATTTTAACCCCTAAACATCTGCACTCCCGCCTCGCAAACATTAGTTAATTATTAACCCCTAATCTGCCGTCCCTAACATCGACACCACCTACCTACATTTATTAACCCCTAATCTGTTGCCCCAACGTCGCCGCCACTATACTAAATGTATTAACCCCTAAACCTAAGTCTAACCCTAACACCCCCTAACTTAAATATAATTTAAATAAATCTAAAGAAAATTACTATCATTAACTACATTATTCCTATTTAAAACTAAATAATTACCTATAAAATAAACCCTAAGCTAGCTACAATATATATATATATATATATATATATATATATATATATATATATATATGTACAAAAAAAACCCCACTAAATTACAGAAAATAATAAACAAATTACAAGATATTTAAACTAATTACACCTAATGTAATAGCCCTATCAAAATAAAAAAAGGCCCCCCCCAAAATAAAATAAAAACCCAGCCTAAACTAAACTACCACTAGCCCTTAAAAGAGCCTTTTTCGGGGCATTGCTTCAAAGTAATCAGCTCTTTTACCTGTAAAAAAAAAATACAAACAACCCCCCAACAGTAAAACCCAACACCCAATCAGACAATAGAATGCAAGCTCAATCCTATTGGCTGATTGGATCAACCAATAGGATTGAACTTCAATCCTATTGGCTGTTTGCATAAGCCAATAGGATTTTTTCTACCTTAAATCCGATTGGTTGATAGAATTCTATCAGCCAATCAGAATCTAAGGGACGCCATCTTGAATGGCGTCACTTAAAGGTACCTTCATTCATCTTTAGTCGTCGGATAAAGAGGATTCTCCGCGTCGGATGTCTTGAAGATGGACCTGTTTCGCGCCGGATGGATGAAGATAGAAGATGCCGTCTGGATGAAGTCTTCTGCCCGTCTGGAGGACCACTTCGCCTGGATTGGATGAAGACTTCTTCCGGCTTCGTTGAGGACTTCGGCGTGACTTGGATGAAGACTTCTCCCAGTAAGTTGATCTTCAGGGGGTTAGTGTTAGGTTTTTTTAAGGGTGTATTGGGTGGGTTTTATTTTTAGGTTAGGGGTTGGGCTTGCAAAAGAGCTAACTGCCCTTTTAAAGGCAATGCCCATCCAAATACCCTTTTCAGGGCAATGGGGAGCTTCGTTTTTTTTAGATAGTATTTTATTTGGGGGGTTGGTTGTGTGGGTGGTGGGTTTTACTGTTGGGGGGGTTGTTTGTATTTTTTTCAGGTAAAAGAGCGGATTACTTTGGGGCAATGCCCCGCAAAAGGCCCTTTTAAGGGCTATTGGTAGTTTAGTTTAGGCTAGGGTTTTTTTATTTTGGGGGGCTATTTTTATTTTGATAGGGCTATTAGATTTGGTGTAATTAGTTTAAATATCTTATAATTTGTTTATTATTTTCTGTAATTAAGTGTTTTTTTTGTACTTTAGCTAATTTAATTTAATTGATTTAATTGTTGTTAATGTAGTTAATTTATTTTATTATAATGTAGTGTTAGGTGTTATTGTAACTTAGGTTAGGTTTAATTTTACAGATAAATTTGTATTTATTTTAGCTAGGTATTTATTAAATAGTTAATAACTATTTAATAACTATTCTACTTAAATAAAATAAATACAAACTTGCCTGTAAAATAAAAATAAACCCTAAGATAGATACAATGTAACTATTAGTAGGTAAGTATTTAGTTTTAAATAGGAATAATGTAGTTAATCATAGGAATTTTATTTAGATTTATTTTAATTATATTTAAGTTAGGGGGTGTTAGGGTTAGGGTGTTAGGGTTACTTAGTTAAAATAAATACAAACTTGCCTGTAAAATAAAAATAAACCCTAAACTAGATACAATGTAACTATTATAGGTAAGTATTTAGTTTTAAATAGGAATAATGTAGTTAATGATAGGACTTTTATTTAGATTTATTTTAATTATATTTAAGTTAGGGGGTGTTAGGCTTAGACAGGTTTAGGGGTTAATACATTTAGTATAGTGGCGATGACGTTGGGGGCGGCAGATTAGGGGTTAATAAATGTAGGTAGGTGGTGTCAATGTTAGGGATGGCAGATTAGGGGTTAATATTATTTAACTAAGGTTTGTGAGGCGGGAGTGCGGCGGTTAAGGGTTAATATGTTTATTATAGTGGCGGCAACGTTGGGGGTGGCAGATTAGGGGTTAATAAGTGTAGGTAGGTGGCAGCAACATTGGGGGCAGCAGATTAGGGGTTAATAAATATAATGTAGGTGTCGGCGATGTTGGGGGCAGCAGATTAGGGGTTAATAAATATAATGCAGGTGTCGGCGACGTCAGGGGCGGCCGATTAGGGGTTAATAAGTGTAAGATTATCGGTGTTTAGACTCGGGGTTCATGTTAGGGTGTTAGGTGTAAACATAAAATGTGTTTCCCCATAGGAATCAATGGGGCTGCGTTACTGAGTTTTACGCTGCTTTTTTGCAGGTGTTAGACTTTTTCTCAGCCGGCTCTCCCTGTTGATTCCTATGGGGAAATCTTGCACGAGCACATACGACCAACTCACCGCTGATATTGGAGTGCGGTAATGAGCAAAATTTTGCTCAATGCTCACTTCTTGCCTTTTAACGACGGGTTTGTAAAAACCTGTAATACCAGTGCTGCATGTAAGTGAGCGGTGAGCAAAAACTGCTCGTTAGCACCACATAGCCTCTAACGCAAAACTCATAATCTGGGCCATGGTGTAAAAATGAGGGGTTTGACTTTTTAGAGCACTGGGCTGACTTTTCACTTGGGTACAATATGTACACTAAGGATGGATTGCACCTGAACAGGGCCGGCATTTGTGTATAGGCAGCATAGGCACCCGCCTTAGGGTGCCCCCAGCAGGGGGTGCCGGATCTGCCTGGCTGCCGGCATCAACTCAGTTGCTACTTGCTTGAGTATTGAAATATTTTAATGTCCCTGTCCAGTAAGTGAGTGACAGTCCCACACACTTCAGGGGGAGAGCGACAGGGTGGCGAAGTGTGTGGGTTTGGGCACCCTGGCCCGGGCCACTGGCAGTGTCTGTGTGGGCAGCCGCAGTTCAGTCTGAGCAGCTCGCTCACTTGAATGACTTGTGCTGCTGCGCTGCTGCGCATCATATTACGGCCGCCGCCGGGCCCCCTATATGACTCACTGACTGAGACAACTAGAGATTGCCTGTCAGTCAGTGAGTGATGTCACAGCTGGAGACGGCGCACAGGCGGGCAGGCAATAGAGATGTGAGAGGGAAATTGAGGATGAAGTGGCGCCTTCCCTTGTGACTGTTGTTGTCACACACATTTTTTTAAATTGAGGCTGAGCCACCAGTGTGCAATATATACACTGCTGCAAGGCCCGTCCGAAACCTCCTTGTTGGGGGTGCCTGTGTAACTCGATGCATGCTAGTAAGGCTCCCAGTATATTGGCCTTTCTTGTTTATGACAGCCTCCACCGACTGGCCCAGCCTAGATTTAGCAGATCATGTTATCCCGGTAAGTCCTTTGCAAGTACAACAGTTCTCTGTGTGCCCCCATTCATTTCCTGAGAACTGCATTGAGCAATGAGCAGCTGAAAGAGAGCCTGTATGTGTGTGTGAGAAAGGCACAGACAGGGGATTCTCTATAAGGCACAAGAAACCCTCTGCTCTGCAGCTTCTATCAGGTCTGTGATTATTCCATTTCTTATAAACACATTTACTACATGATTTACCCCTGCCCATCTCTGTGTTGTTATTATTTGACATACCTATATTAGTATTACTATTATTATTTTACCAATGGTACATGTTTATACGTTATATTGTGGAATATGCAAGTTGTATTTCTAGAATATTTATTTAATGGTCTGGTAAGAATTCTTTTGATTTGGATCATTCTTGCACTGTGTTAAGATTGTATCACATTGAATGCAGTAGTTTTCTTGCGCCAAATTGTTTAAGTCCGCATTCTTTTGGTACTTTATATTTTATAAT
The DNA here is from genome assembly GCF_027579735.1 of Bombina bombina. NCBI lineage: Eukaryota > Metazoa > Chordata > Amphibia > Anura > Bombinatoridae > Bombina > Bombina bombina. Next base: position 442,005,178 of record NC_069502.1, read on the forward strand.
GATTGTTTAATTTGTGGAGGGAGGTTGTGCAATGCAAGGAAAGAAAGCAATATTTAAAGTGTTGACGTCCTGCCTGTCATCATTGTCTGCATGGTAATGATGTGTAACTGTCACTTGCATCAGCATTCGTGGCTCAAACGTTTTCGGAGGGCTGGCCTATGGCTGTAATTTTCAATTAAGGTGGACCCAGCCTGAGTTGACAGGGGAGAAGTTACATGTTGATTTGCAATATTTGTCTAATGGGATTGCTGAATCTTGACCTCTCTTGACCTCTCTTGACATAAGCTTTATTGTCTGTGGCTAAGTTTATATATATATATATATATATATATATATATATACACACACAGCATGTGTGTGTATATGTGTTTGTCGTTTTTTTTTTTTTATGGTGTCGTGAGGATTGGGGGGGGGCGTCAAAATGCAATCTCGCCTGTGTAGACAAAAATCCTTGCACCGGCCCTGCACCTGAATGACATGGGTGCAGGTGTGTTGGGGGAAAGGATGGTAGCATGTTTTGAGAACCTTTTAAACTAGGAAAAGGGGGGAAGGGTCAGTTAGAACACAATAGAACAGAGAGATCAGTCTGTGACTATATCACTCCCTTAATATCTCAAGGAAGGGGTGACTTAGGAAATGTCACATTAGAAAGTATAGAGGAAAGCACACCAAGTAGCAGCAGAAAGCACATGAAAATTAAATGTATGACAACAAATGCAAGAAGAATGACAGGTAAAATGGGGGAGCTGGAGCTCTTAGTTGCAGAAGAAGACTATGATGTTATCAGTATAACTGAAACTTGGTGGGATGATTCACATGACTGGGCAGTTAACTTAGAAGGGTAGAAAAAATGGAAATAGAGCAGCACAGCAGTATTAATAATCCAAGAAACATTTATTCCAAAATAGCAACAGACATGCAAGATTGGACAAAAACGTCTGACATGTTTCGCGCCCTCTAGTGGTGCTTCATCATAGACTAAGGATAGCACGCTGAAGTCTACCTTATGTAACCCAACAGGTGATTAATTAATCAACACCTGGTGGTTACATGCAAACTGTTAAAAACAAATAAACTTCATATATTATACAAGTTCTTAATACTAAGCTGCAAACCAACAAAGGAAAAGACAAAAAGGCAAAGAAAAAAGGGGGAAAGACAAAATGGCATAATATCAACACAATCAATACCAAATTACATATCAGTTCATATTTTTACATAATTTCATGAATTCGTAATCTATAATGATCAAATCATGAAGATATGATATATCTGTAGACTTTGAATTAAATATGTCATGTATGATATTAAATATGTTGTTTCTTGATCACACCGCAAAATATTTCAGCCAACGGTATTTAAAAGACTGTCATATCGTAGAACTTCATATAAACTTATGACGTTTGCTATTGCCTACTACATGTCTAGTTAATACTGGGGGATGAAAATATATTGGGAATGGATTTTCTGAAACCTGAACCTGAAGTATCCTTCTACAAGCTCCATAGTCACCAAAACCAATACTTCCAAGCATAAATCTATTGTATAACAATTTTTCAATTATTACAATTTTTTCAAATTTTTTCATGCTTTAACAATAAACTTGGTTGGTAGTTTTTTTGGGTTTATAGTGTCATGTTATTATAATATGCTAATCTGCCCAATTGATTGTTAATCCATCACAAAGGCACGTGACCTATTAAGTTCAGTTAAGTTTAATTAAACAAAATAGCTAATATCCCACTCCAAATTTAATCCTGTGGGAGTTCTGGATTTCAACTTGTATATCCAGAACAGATCTTTTCTGTCCAGTATCTTATACCTATTACCACCTCTAGTGGGAGTTTTAGCTATATCAATAATTCTCACAGAAAAATCACCCTTATTAGTAAGGTGAAACAGATTGAAATGTCTGGCCACCACAGAATCTTTGTTATAATTTTTTTTACATCATTCACATGCTCTCTCCTTGTGTTGACCTCTCTTGTTGTCTTACCAACATATTGGATATTACAATGTTTGCATTCCAACATATAGACTGCAAATATGGTCTTACAATTTGCATAAAATGGAATCTCGTAAGTCTCATCATCTACAGAGGATCAAAACACATTCGTAACTTCCATCATAGCACAAGTTAAACATGTCCTCATTCCACACCTGAAGTTACCCTTTCTACTCAGCCAATTACCACCCCTACCTCTGGGGGTATCTGTCACACAACTAGGTGCCAATTTAGAGGCCAAAGTAACAGGTTTCTTGGACACAAACTTGCACCCTTTAATGTATTTTTGCAATACGTTATCACTTGCCAAAACAGGTAAATTCTTTTTCAAAATTTTGACTATTTGAGGAAATTGTGATGTGTACTCAGTTGTAAACACTATCTTATCTTCAAAGGACTTAACAGGCTTTCTGAATCCACTATTTGCAAATCTCATTGCTCCAATCTCCATTCTGGTTTCTTGTAATATGTCACTATCATAGCCCCTTGCTGATAATCTTTCAATCAATTCAGCTGACTGCTGTTGATATATGGGGGCCTAGTTATCAAGCCGTCAACCTCAAATACGCTGCGTATTCCGCAGCGTATTTGTGGCGAGGCTGATTCGCCTTAGTTATCAAAGGCTCGAGACCGGCAAAAGTAGAATTTTGTGACGTAAACTTCGATCCGCCGGACTCAGTCCGACACAGATCGATTCTTACGTCACTCCAGATGTTCCGCACACAAGTACGGCACAATCTCACTACTTTTGCTAGTTATCAAAAAACTAGCAGGTACGCTCGGCACTTTTACGGCCCAGCGTACCTGGTTTTCAAAGCGCCAGCCTGGAGGCGGCGGATCCCATAGGAATCAATGGGAGTCTGACCATAGCGAAAGTACAAGTTCGCTGCTGACAGACATCCCATTGATTCCTATGGGAGCTGTCTACACCTAACACCCTAACATGTACCCCGAGTCTAAACACCGCTAATCTGACCCCCCCTACACCGCCGCAACTAAATAAAGTTATTACCCCCTAAACCGCCGCTCCCGGAGCCCACCGCAACTATAATAAATGTATTAACCCCTAAACCGCCGCTCCCTGAACCCGCCGCAACCTATATTAAATGTATTAACCCCTATCCTGCCCCCCCTACACCGTTGCCACCTATAATAAATTTATTAACCCCTATCCTGCCCCCCACTACGCCGCCGCCACTGTAATAAAATTATTAACCCCTAAACCTAAGTCTAACCCTAACCCTAACGCCCCCCTAACTTAAATAATTAATTAAATAAATCTAAATAAATTAACTCTTATTAACTAAATGAATCCTATTTAAAACTAAATACTTACCTTTAAAATAAACCCTAATATAGCTACAATATAATTAATAATTATATTATAGCTATCTTAGGATTTATATTTATTTTACAGGTAACTTTGTATTTATTTTAGCTAGTTAGAATAGTTATTAAATAGTTATTAACTATTTAATAACTACCTAGCTAAAAGAAATACAAAATTACCTGTAAAATAAATCCTAACCTAAGTTACAATTAAACCTAATACTACACTATCATTAAATTAACTAAATAAACTACCTACAAATAACTACAATTAAATACAATTACATAAACTAACTAAAGTACAAAAAATAAAAAAAGCTAAGTTACAAAAAATAAAAAATTAAAACCCACCACCCACATACCCCTAATCTAACCCAAACCCCCCTTACAAAAACCTAACACTAATCCCCTGAAGATCATCCTACCTTGAGTCGTCTTCACTCAGCCGAGCCACCGATGGAACTGAAGAGGACATCCGGAGCGGAAGAAGTTAATCCTCCAAGCGGCGCTGAAGAAATCTTCCATCCGATGAAGTCATCATCCAGGCGGCGCTGAAGAAGTCTTTGATCCGGCCGATGTCATCTTCCAAGAGGCGCTGAAGATGTCTTCTATCCGGGTGAAGTCATCTTCCAAGCCGGGTCTTGAATCTTCCTTCCGCCGACGCGGAACCACCTTCTTCACCGACGGACTACGACGAATGACGGCTCCTTTAAGGGACGTCATCCAAGATGGCGTCCCCTCAATTCCGATTGGCTGATAGGATTCTATCAGCCAATCGGAATTAAGGTAGGAAAATCTGATTGGCTGATGGAATCAGCCAATCAGATTCAAGTTCAATCCGATTGGCTGATCCAATCAGCCAATCAGATTGAGCTCGCATTCTATTGGCTGATTCCATCAGCCAATCAGATTTTTCCTACCTTAATTCCGATTGGCTGATAGAATCCTATCAGCCAATCGGAATTGAGGGGACGCCATCTTGGATGACGTCCCTTAAAGGAGCCGTCATTCGTCGTAGTCCGTCGGTGAAGAAGGTGGTTCCGCGTCGGCGGAAGGAAGATTCAAGACCCGGCTTGGAAGATGACTTCACCCGGATAGAAGACATCTTCAGCGCCTCTTGGAAGATGACATCGGCCAGAATCAAAGACTTCTTCAGCGCCGCCTGGATGATGACTTCATCGGATGGAAGATTTCTTCAGCGCCGCTTGGAGGATTAACTTCTTCCGCTCCGGATGTCCTCTTCAGTTCCATCGGTGGCTCGGCTGAGTGAAGACGACTCAAGGTAGGATGATCTTCAGGGGATTAGTGTTAGGTTTTTGTAAGGGGGGTTTGGGTTAGATTAGGGGTATGTGGGTGGTGGGTTTTAATGTTGGGGGGGGTTGTATTTTTCTTTTACAGGCAAAAGAGCTGAACTTTTTGGGGCATGCCCCCACAAATGGCCCTTTTAAGGGCTGGTAAGGTAAAAGAGCTTTGAAATTTATTTAATTTAGAATAGGGTAGGGATTTTTCTTATTTTGGGGGGTTTGTTATTTTATTAGGGGGCTTAGATTAGGTGTAAGTAGCTTAAAATTGTTGTGATATTTTTAACATGTTTGTAACTTAATTTTTTATTTTTGTAACTTAGCTTTTTTTATTTTTTGTACTTTAGTTAGTTTATGTAATTGTATTTAATTGTAGTTATTTGTAGGTAGTTTATTTAGTTAATTTAATGATAGTGTAATATTAGGTTTAATTGTAACTTAGGTTAGGATTTATTTTACAGGTAATTTTGTATTTCTTTTAGCTAGGTAGTTATTAAATAGTTAATAACTATTTAATAACTATTCTAACTAGCTAAAATAAATACAAAGTTACCTGTAAAATAAATATAAATCCTAAGATAGCTATAATATAATTATTAATTACATTGTAGCTATCTTAGGGTTTATTTTACAGGTAAGTATTTATTTTTAAATAGGAATAATTTATTAAAGTATAGTGTAGTGTTAGGTGTAATTGTAACTTAGGTTAGGATTTATTTCACAGGTACATTTCTCTTTATTTTAGCTAGGTAAGCTATTAAATAGTTAATAACTATTTAATAGTTATTGTACATGGTTAAAATAAATTGAAAGTTACCTGTCAAATAAATATAAATCCTAAGATAGCTAGAATATAATTCTTATTTATATTGTAGCTATATTAGGGTTTATTTTAAAGGTAAGTATTTAGTTTTAAATAGGATTCATTTAGTTAATAAGAGTTAATTTATTTAGATTTATTTAATTAATATTTAAGTTAGGGGGGCGTTAGGGTTAGACTTAGGTTTAGGGGTTAATAATTTTATTACAGTGGCGGCGGCATAGTGGGGGGCAGGATAGGGGTTAATAAATTTATTATAGGTGGCGACGGTGTAGGGGGGGCAGGATAGGGGTTAATAGGTTTAATATAGGTTGCGGCGGGTTCATGGAGCGGCGGTTTAGGGGTTAAACTATTTATTTAGTTGCGGAGAGGTGCGGGATCAGCAGAATAGGGGTTAATAATTTTATAATAGAGGGCGACGGTGTAGGGGGGGCAGGATAGGGGTTACTAGGTATACTGTAGGTGGCAGCGGTGTCCGGGAGCGGCGGTTTAGGGGTTAATACATTTATAAGAGTTGCGGCGGGGTCTAGGAGCGGCGGTTTAGGGGTTAATACATTTATAAGAGTTGCGGCAGTGTCTAGGAGCGGCGGTTTAGGGGTTAGTAACTTTATTTAGTTGCGGGGGGCTCCGGGGGCGCCGGTATAGGGGGTAGAACAGTGCAGTTTAGTGTGAGTGCTTAGTGACAGGCTAGCAATAAAGCTGGGAAAAAGCCGAAAGGCAGCGAGATCGGATGAGTGATAACTGTCACAGTCCGCTGCTCATCGCCCCGTGGCTTTTTGACAGCTTTATTTGATAACTTAGGCGAACGTATTCAAGGTCCGCGGCGGCGAAGGTAGGCGAGCTTAGGCGGACGTATTGGGCCGGCGAAGCCAGAAAAGTAGGTGTTATGTCTTAACCTAATAAACTGCCCCCTCAGTATGGCACGGACCAGGTGTGGAGGATGGCAGGAACTAGCATGCAATATAGTGTTACCAGCAGTCGATTTTCTGAATGTTCTGGACACTATTTGCCTGTTCTCCACATCCCCCTCCAATGTCACATTTAAGAAGTCAGTATTAGTACAACTATATCCCCCAATAAAGGTTAAGAACATGTCATTGTCATTCAAAAAGCCAAGAAACAGGTCAAAAGATGCTTCATCAAGGGGTCCATCCATGATTATGATCAAATCATCGATGAACCTCCTATAGAAAAGTATATTGTTAGTGCTCTCTGTATAATCAGAGTTGTACATATATCTCAGCTCCCAAAACCCTACATACAGGTTTGCGAAGCATGGGGCGAATTTCGCCCCCATGGCTGTTCCGCAACATTGTAGGTAATACTTATCATTAAACATCAGAAAATTATGAGTTAGTACAAACTCAAGAATGGAACAGATAAACATCTTGACCTCACGTCCATATGCTGTAAATTTATCTAGGAAATACCTTATTTCCCTCAAGCCAAGTGTATGCGGTATACATGTGTATAATGAGGCAATATCTGCAACAACCCATGAATAGGTGCTTTTCCATTAAAAATTTCTCAGACCTTCTAGAAGATGGGTCGAGTCTCTTAAATAGCTGTACAAATTTTTTACTAGTGGCTGTAGAACTGAGTCAAGCCACTCAGATAATGGTTCAAGCAAAGACCCAATACCCGAGACTATGGGCCTACCAGGAGGCCGCTCTGGGTTCTTGTGAACTTTGGGTAAGTAATGAAACAATGGTGTAACAGGAAACTCAGGAACTAGATGTAAAATGTCCTCCTCCTTAAAGATACCAAGATGAACACCATCATCCAAAAGCATTAATAACTGTCCCTTAAAGGCAGTCGTGGGATTACCACTAAGTCATTTATAGGTTGAGGTGTCACCTAGTTGCCGTAGAGCCTCTCCAAAGTAATCCTCCTTATTGAGAATCACAATATTTCCTCCCTTGTCGGAGTTTCTAATTACAATCTCATGATTACTCTGGAGAGACTCCAATGCCAATTTTTCACACTTTTTTAAACTCTGCTTAACCATTTTTTTGGACACAGCTAATTCAAGTATTTCTTTCTCAATGCACTTTTGAAAGTTGTTTATTGCACTACCCCTGAATTGTACTGGATAGAAATCAGAACCTACTTTTTTTGGACCTGGAGTCTGGGACCGTTCACTGATAGTATCAAATCCCTCTTGTAAATCAACCAAAGTCCCTAACATACAAGCATCCTTGAATGACACTTCATTTTGATTCCCATTATCATTAGTGTTAGTCACACATGGTGGATCAAGTGTGCCATTAGTATTAGTTACAGGGGATGGCTGTAATTCAAAAAAACGTTTCAGAGTGAGTTTTCTAACTAATCTATTGACGTCTAGTAAGGTATTAAAAGGAGAAAAATCTCTTGTTGGGGCAAAACCCAAACCTCTTCTCAATAGATTTGTTTGATCCTCAGTCAGAACATGTCTTGACAAATTTATCACATTAAGATTTAAAAGTCCCAGGGTTTTTACATCCCCTTCCTTTTTGTTTTTGTTTTTTGATCTTCTGATCCTCCTAAAGGGACTTTATCTTTCTTGTCCTTTTTCAAGGGCACCTCCTTTTTTTGCTTCTCTCTTTGATTCTTTAGGACGTGCCGCTGCTTTGTCCCCTTCATTTTCATCTGTGGTAACCTGCATAGAAAGAGAAGACAAAGAGGATACAGAAGAGACAGAAGATGGAGAAGAAGATAGAGAGGAAGAGGTTGCTGAATCTTGGTCAGAGGTTTCAACATCAGTGGACGTGAACACCACTTTCTTCTTATTTTTGTTCTTCAAAATTGGTTTAGGTACTTTATCTTTCTCATCCTCTTTCTTTTTTCCACCCCGTGTTCTCAAACGATTAAAGTTGTTTTTCCATGCTTTTTTTTGGAATGTGGGCCACTGGTAGACTTTATTAGTTTCATAGTCCATCCTGTCCCTATGAAACTTTTGCCCTTTTCTCTCTGCTAATATGGAATCCAATTTGTCCACATGTTCTTTCATCACCTTTTTATGTTCCAAGAACTTCTCATGTGCCTCAAATTTTTTCAATTCTTTTTCTATTTCCTCCATTTTCTCCTTAATATCAATTCTCTTTAGCTGTTTACACCGGATCAGAATTTTTAATAATTTCATTGAGCACTCAGAGCATCATTCCACTCTAGTACTATATCCTGATTGTCAATTTCAAAAGTGGGGAATTTATTAATCCTCAACCCCCTTGGGACTCTATCATGTTCAATATAGTGCTCAAACGCTTCAATGTCCCATGTAAGTCTTAGATCAGCAATTAGCAGTTTCCCAAATGCTTCAAACTGGGACTCCATGCCTGGACTGAAGCCCTCAGAACGTTCAGAGGAAAATTAGAAAAAATTGTAATAATTGAAAAATTGTTATACAATAGATTTGTGCTTGGAATTATTGGTTTTGGTGACTATGGAGCTTGTAGAAGGATACTTCAGGTTCAGGTTTCAGATCATGTTATATGTGTGTCACTAATTGCAATTAAATCCATTCCCAATATATTTTCATACCCCAGTATTTACTAGACATGTAGTAGGCAATAGCAAACGTCATAAGTTTATATTAAGTTCTACGATATGACAGTCTTTTAAATACCGTTGTCTGAAATATTTTGTGGTGTGATCAAGAAACAACATATTTAATATCATACATGACATATTTAATTCAAAGTTTACATTTCATGATTTGATCATTATAGATTAAGAATTCATGAAATTATGTAAAAATATGAACTGATATGTAATTTGGTATTGATTGTGCTGATATTATGCCATTTTGTCTTTCCCCCTTTTTTTCTTTCCCTTTTTGTCTTTTCCTTTGTTGGTTTGCAGCTTAGTATTAAGAACTTGTATAATATATGAAGTTTATTTGTTTTTAACAGTTTGCATGTAACCACCAGGTGTTGATTAATTAATCACCTGTTAGGTTACATAAGGTAGACTTCAGCGTGCTATCCTTAGTCTATGATGAAGCGCCACTAGAGGGTGCGAAACATGTCAGACGTTTTTGTCCAATCTTGCATGTCTGTTGTTATTTTGGAATAAATTTTTCTTGAATTATTAATACTGCTGTGCTGCTCTATTTCCATTTTTTTCTATATTTACAAGCAGTTGGTTCCTATTTTTTGAGCATGCACCTTTGCCCATAGCATCGCCCTTATGCCTTTTTTCAGTGGCGTCTGACGTCACCACTGTGAGCCCAGGAGAAGCGCACACTGAGGAGTTCTGGAGCGGCCAGTATACTACGATTGCAACTTAGAAGGGTATACTTTCTTTAGGAGGGACAGGAATAATAAAGGGGTGGAGGAATCTGCATGTATATTAAACCTAAGCTTAAACCTACAATAAGGGAAGATATTTATGATACAAGTGACAATGTAGAGACCCTGTGGGTTGAAATAAAGAGTGGGGAGAAAAACCCTAAAAAAATATTACTAGGAACATGTTACAAGCCCCCCAACATTAGTGACCCGGAGGAAACTCAACTACTTATCCAAATAGGTAAGGCTGCTAATAACAGTGCTGTAATTATGGGAGATTTTAACTACCCTGATATAAACTGGGTCAATGAAACTAGTAATTCAGCTAAGGGGGATAGATTTTTAAATGTTCTCAGGGATAACTTCTTGTCACAATTAATAGAGGAGCCAACTAGGAGTAAAGCTATGTTGAATTTAGTGCTATCAAACAATACAGATATAATATCAAACATAGAAGTCAAAGAACATTTGGGTAACAGTGATCATAACAAGGTCACATTTGAAATTTCTTTTCAAATGCAGTGTCTTAAAGGTTTAACATAGGCCTAGATTTGGAGTTTGGCGGTAGCCGTGAAAACCAGCGTTAGAGGCTCCTAACGCTGGTTTTAGGCTACCGCCGGTATTTGGAGTCATTCAAAAAAGGGTCTAACGCTCACTTTCCAGCCGCGACTTTTCCATACCGCAGATCCCCTTACGTCATTTGCGTATCCTATCTTTTCAATGGGATCTTTCTAACTCCGGTATTTAGAGTAGTGGCTGAAGTGAGGGTTAGAATTCTAACGACAAAACTCCAGCCGCAGAAAAAAGTCAGTAGTTAAGAGCTTTCTGGGCTAACGCCGGTTCAAAAAGCTCTTAACTACTGTGCTCTAAAGTACACTAACACCCATAAACTACCTATGTACCCCTAAACCGAGGTCCCCCCACATCGCCAACACTCGATTACATTTTTTTAACCCCTAATCTGCCGACCGCCACCTACGTTATCCTTATGTACCCCTAATCTGCTGCCCCTAACACCGCCGACCCCTATATTATATTTATTAACCCCTAATCTGCCCCCACAACGTCGCCTCCACCTGCCTACACTTATTAACCCCTAATCTGCCGAGCGGACCGCACAGCTACTATAATAAAGTTATTAACCCCTAATCCGCCTCACTAACCCTATAATAAATAGTATTAACCCCTAATCTGCCCTCCCTAACATCGCCGACACCTAACTTCAAACATTAACCCCTAATCTGCCGACTGGAGCTCACCGCTATTCTAATAAATGTATTAACCCCTAAAGCTAAGTCTAACCCTAACACTAACACCCCCCTAAGTTAAATATAATTTAAATCTAACGAAATTAATTAACTCTTATTAAATAAATTATTCCTATTTAAAGCTAAATACTTACCTGTAAAATAAATCCTAATATAGCTACAATATAAATTATATTATAGCTATTTTAGGATTAATATTTAGTTTACCGGTAACTTTGTATTTATTTTAACCAGGTACAATAGATATTAAATAGTTAAGAACTATTTAATAGCTAAAATAGTTAAAATAATTACAAATTTACCTGTAAAATAAATCCTAACCTAAGTTACAATTAAACCTAACACTACACTATCAATAAATTAATTAAATAAAATACCTACAATTACCTACAATTACACCTAACACTACACTATCAATAAATGAATTAAATACAATATCTACAAATAAATACAATTAAATAAACTAACTAAAGTACAAAAAATAAAAAAGAACTTAGTTACAAAAAATAAAAAAATTAGGGGTTAATAAGTGTAGGCAGGTGGAGGCGACGTTGTGGGCGGCAGATTAGGGGTTAATAAATATAATATAGGGGTCGGCGGTGTTAGGGACAGCAGATTAGGGGTACATAGGGATAATGTAAGTAGCGGCGGTTTACGGAGCGGCAGATTAGGGGTTAATAATAATATGCAGGGGTCAGCGATAGCGGGGCGGCAGAATAGGGGTTAATAAGTGTAAGGTTAGGGATGTTTAGACTCGGGGTACATGTTAGAGTGTTAGGTGCAGACGTAGGAAGTGTTTCCCCATAGGAAACAATGGGGCTGCGTTAGGCGCTGAACGCGGCTTTTTTGCAGGTGTTAGGTTTTTTTTCAGCTCAAACAGCCCCATTGTTTCCTATGGGGGAATCGTGCACGAGCACGTTTTTGAGGCTGGCCGCTTCCGTAAGCAACTCTGGTATCGAGAGTTGAAGTTGCGTTAAATATGCTCTACGCTCCTTTTTAGGAGCCTAACGCAGCCATTCTGTGGACTCTCAATACCAGAGTTATTTTAAAGGTGCGGCCAGAAAAAAGCCAGCGTTAGATACGCGGGTCGTTACCGACAAAACTCTAAATCTAGCCGTAAGACTTTTAATTTCAAGAAAGCAAAATGCAACGATTTAAGGAAATTATTAAATAATATAAATTGGGACAATGTATTCTCTAATAAAAATACAGAGGATAAATGGATAATATTTAAAACTTTGTTAAATAAATATACATATCAACGAATACCATATGGTTATAAAAATAAAAATCAAAAATCAAAGCCGTTGTGGCTAAATAAAAATGTGTTAAGAGAAATTAGGAAAAAACGTAGGGCATTTAAATTATTAAAAGGAAATAGTACAGACTCAAAATACAATATTTATAAGGAATGTAACAATGAATGCAAAAAAAGCAATCAAATTAGCCAAAGTTGAAAATGAAAAATTAATTGCAAAGGATTCAAAGTCTAACCCTAAAAGGTTCTTTAAGTACATAAATAGAAAAAAAATCTAAGAAGGACAATATAGGTACATTAAAATGCGTGGAGGGTAGCATGATAAATAATGACAGGGAGAAGGATGAGGTACTGAACCAGTTTTTTTCTTCAGTATACACAAGAGACGAACCATTGGATGATACTTTATAACAAAATAGAACATGTCAGTCCATACCATTAACTGGGTTATGTTTAGAGGATATCAGGAAAAAACTGGATAATATTAAGGTAAATAAAACTCCAGGCCCAGATGGAATACACCCAAGGGTGTTAAGGGAATTTAGCACTGTTATAGACAAACCTCTACCCTTAATTTTTCAAAACTCCTTATCCTCAGGCATGGTAACCCAGGATTGGCGTAAAGCTGATGTGGTGCCACTCTTCAAAAAGGGAAGCAGGGATGATCCAGGAAGCTATAGACCAGTTAGTCTGACATCAATAGTGGGGAAGATATTTGAAGGGATTAAAAGGGATTATATTGATGAGCATATTCATGTAAACAAGATTATGAGTTCTAATCAGCATGGTTTTAGGAGAAATAGAAAATAAAGGGTTTATAGTGTATAAAGCGCTGGACTTAAAACGCTTTTTTGCCTCCCGAAATACTGTCCTCCTCCTGGACAGAGAAAATGTAAATAAAACAGAGAATGGTTTTCGGGGGCGCTCAGTAAGCTCAAAACGTTAGAGATATGGGTATGATCACATTAATAATGGGGACCTTAATAAGGGTGTTCTCAAATAATTAGATATATATATATATAATTATATATATTTGGACTCTTTTCCTTTTTGGTAAAAAATTATTGAAGGATAAATCACTCTTTTTTTATCTTTTATTGAGAAATAAATTTAGGAGAAATAGATCATGTCAAACTAATCTAATTAGATTCTACGAGGAAGTAAGTAAAAATATAGATAAAGGGGAATCAGTTGATGTGATATACTTAGATTTTGCAAAGGCATTTGATACAGTGCCACATGAGAGATTAATGCACAAAATTAAGGGACTGGGAATATCTGAAAATGTTAGCTCATGGATAAATAACTGGATAAAAGATAGGGAGCAACGAGTAGCAGTAAATAGATCGTACTCAGATTGGACAAAGGTAATCAGTGGAGTCCCCCAGGGATCAGTACTGGGCCCTGTTATTTTTAATATTTTTATAAATGACTTGGAGCAAGGATTAAATAGCGACATCTCTATTTTTGCAGATGATACTAAGTTAAGTAAGGTCATTAGGTCAGAGCAGGATGAACTTTCATTACAAAGGGATATGCAAAAATTAGAAGTATGGGCAAGTAAATGGAAAATGAGATTTAATACGGAAAAATGCAAGGTTCTACATTATGGAAGTAAATATAAGCAGGCAACGTATTTTTTAAATGGGACAAGACGTTTAAATGGGACAAGACTAGCATGTATTAAAAGAGGCATTGATTTAAGGGAGGAAAGTATAATTCTGTCACTATGTAAAGCCCTGGTAAGACCTCACCTTGAGTATTGAGTGCAGTTCTGGGGACCGATCGCAAAAAAAGATATTGCAGAACTAGAAAAAGTTCAGAGAAGGGACACAAAGCTAATAAGGGGATTGGAGAATTTAACCTATGAGGAGCGCCTATCCAAACTGGGTCTGTTTTCTTTAGAAAAAAGGCGCTTGAGAGGTGACATGATTACTTTATATAAATATATTCAAGGCTCATATACAGAGATGGCAGAAGCTCTGTTTATTCCAAGAAAATTGTTTCTGAGAAGAGGTCACAATAATTAAGGTTGGAGGAAAGGAGATTTAATCTCCTGCAACAGAAACGTTTTTTCACTGTAAGAGCAATAAAATTGTGGAACTCATTACCAAAGGAGGTAGTGAATGCCAATACCCTAGATACTTTTAAAAATAGTCTGGGTACATTTCTGTATATAAACAAAATTCATGGATATGATTGCTAGTATTAAATGGGTCACCTTTTAGTGGGGTTATTTAAGCTTAACTGGAGCTTTTTGTAAGTATTTTAGATTTGTATAGGTTGAACTCGATGGACATCAGTCTTTTTTCAACCTTATCTACTATGTTATATTACTATGTTACTATCTAGGCCCATTTTGGTATATTTCATGCTACCATTTCACCGCCAAATGCATTTAAATAAAAAAAATTGTTAAATATTTCATTATTTTCGGTTTCTCACTGAAATTATTTACAAACAGCTTGTGCAATTATGGCACAAATGGTTGTAAATGCTTCTCTAGAATCTCCTATGTTCAGAAATAGCAGACATACATGGCTTTGGCGTTGCTTTTTGGTAATTGGAAGGCTACTAAATACCGCTGTGCACCACACTTGTATTATGCCCAGCAGTGAAGGGGTTATTTAGGTAGCTTGTAAGGTTAATTTTAGCCTTAATGTAGAGATCATCTTCCCACCTGACACATACCACCCCTTGAACCCTCCCTGACCCCCCTCAAACAGCTCTCTTCCCTCCCCCACCTAACAATTGCAACCACCATCTTAAGTACTGGCAGAAAGTCTGCCAGTACTAAAATAAAAAAACATTTAAAAAAAAAAATTCTTCAATTGATTCTGCAGTGTTGGATCCCCCTTAGCCCACAACCTCTCTGATCCCTTGCATGCAGCTCTCTAAACCCAAACCGCGCTACCTATTTACCGCCATCTTGGGTAATGGCAGCTTTCTGCCAGTACCCAGTGTGTCCCCAAAAAATGTGTGATTTTTTTTTAATATAATAATATATTTCTGTAGTGTAGCTGCCCCCCCCCTCAATATCCTTCCTCCCTCCACCTCCCAGATCCCTTACACAACATTGAGGATGTCCCCACCATTGCCTTCTTGCATTGTCCAGTATTTTTTTTTTACTAAAACAATTTCACTGGTTTTGTCTCTATGTTTTAATGTTTTAAATGTTTTGCCTTGACATGTTTTAGGAATATCTGCTTGTTATGTTTATTTGAATGTTCTAACAATTACATGCTTGCATTGATTTTACTTTAATTTTATTTCTGTTATTGCTTTGTTATTGCATTGTATTAAATATATCCTTATTTACAATATCTAGTTGTGCTTACTAAGGACTATTTAGCTAATAGTATACTACACACATCAAGCTATCTTTGGATAGCGCAGCTAAATAATTTATCACTTGGCTACATTTTGTAGTTAATGTGGTTACTCTAGTTCACAACTTTCTAATTTACTCCTATTATCAAATTTTCTTCATTCTCTTGGTATCTTTAGTTGGAAAGCAAGAATGTAAGTTTAGATGCTGGCCCATTTTTGGTGAACAACCTGGGTTGTTCTTGCTAATTGGTGTATAAATTCACCCATCAATAAACAACGGCTGTCCAGGTCCTGAACCAAAAACATAGCTTAGATGCCTTCTTTTTTAAATAAAGATAGCAAGAGAACGAAGAAAAAAATTATAAAAGGAGTAAATTAGAAAGTTGCATAAAATTGCATGCTCTATCTGAATCACGAAAGAAAAAAATTGGGTGCAATGTCCCTTTAAGGTATGAAGAAAAAGAAGACAGAAGGCACGCTAAAAGGCGGCAAAATGTTAATCCCAGTGTGCTGGCACTATCCAATGGGCTAAAACCGAGCCCCAGTGTGAGAAGTGAAGTAAAATCAATTGTGCAGGAGGAAGAAGTAATGTTTGCTTCCTTATCTCACTTAGAGCTAAAATTAAAGAAACATTACCTCAGAAATTGTATAAAATACAAAAATACCTATAAAAAAGGTTGTGTGGTGCATAAATGGATGTTTCCAGGATATGTAATAATATTTACATGTCCGTGTGAATAGCCAGTGGGCTATAAGGTGTGCTTCTACTTACCTATCAGCGCCTGCTTATATTGTGCTCACCTTGGTTCCAGAACAATATATATATCCAGCAGAAAGCCCATTGCCAATGATCTGTTAATGCATGGCCACTCACACATTGAGCCTGGGGGCACAGCACCAGTGTGTAAGAAACAACACTCTGTAGACCAGGGGAGTGGTGAATAAATCCACATTTCAGCTGGGTGACCTGTGAATTATTCACACTGGAAGATGATTTTTACTGCCTGGCTTTGAACTCCTGTCTACCCCTCTGTCCTCTATGTGTGCTCTCTTTGGAGGAAATAGGGTCTCAAGTAGATTAGAGAATCCATTTCCAAAATTTCACCTCACTCCATCAAGGAGGCAAAAAGGAAAGGGGTGTTCTAATGAAAGAAACTAATATTTCAGTAACTATTAATATTGTTTTTATAAGCTGTTTTGATTTTATATTTATTATTGATGGGTCAGTAGAAAGTGAGAGGAGCAGCCACTCATTTATATAAAGAGAGACATATACCATAGCCATCCACAGATAATGAAAACACATAATTAAAAAGTAATAACATGATTTACTAATCACTCTGGATTTATTTTCCTACTTTATTGTATAGGTAGATCTGCAGCTGCTTGCCCTCTGTACTTTAGAGTCATCAGCTAGAGCAGAGAACAGGAATGTGTAATAATTAGTCACTTGTTCAGGAACTAATAGGAATATAAAGAGCTGTTGTTATCTTCTTTTAATAACAAGCAAGTTTCTAAAAACCTCATTAGAACCTTTATATACTTACAATGCACAACTTATAAAAATCACACATTGAAAATGTATGTGATTGTCTATTCAGTTCTAAAATTATCCCTTTTTGATGACTCTGGATTTCTTTTCCTACTTACTTGTATAGGTAGATCGTCTCCTGCTCGCCCCCTGTACTTTAGAGTCACCAGCTAGAGCAGAGACCAGGAATGTGTAATAATTCCCAGGGGTCAGGTCTTCAATTGTAACAGAAGTTGAAGTCACAATTTTACTAAATGTTGTATTTTCCTGGATTTGTATTAGATAAGAACTTGTGTTTCCCTCAGGGGGACCCCAGCTCAGAGAGACAGATCGGGTGGGGATGCCAGTTATGTTTACATTTGTCACGTGTTCAGGTACCAATAGGAATATAAAGAGCTTCTGTTATTTTCATTTAATTACAAGCAATTGTCTAAGAGCCTACTAACCATGCACAACTTATAAAATCATACATTTAAAAAAATAGTGGTTGTTCCAGTTATGATTATGTTCGTCATTTGTTCAGGTACTAATAAAATATAAAGATCTGTTAGTTTTTTATTTTAATCACAAGCAAGTTTTTAGGAAACCCTTATAAAATTATTTTACATTACCATGCACAACTCATAAAAGAAAACATTAAAAAAAAGTGATTACAACATGGTTTATTAATAAGTAATGTAATTGTCGAAACAATCCTAACATTATTCCTAATATCATTGCTCTGGTTTTATTTTCCTACTTACTTGTATAGGTAGATCGACTACGGCTCATCCCCTGTACTTTAGGATCACCAGCAAGAGCAGAGACCAGGAAAGTATAATAATTCCCGGGGGTCAGGTCTTCAATTGTAACAGAGGTTGAAGTCACAATTTTACTAAATGTTGTATTTTCCTGGATCTGGATCAGATAAGAACTTGTGTTTCCCTCAGGTGGACCCCAACTCAGAATGACGGATCTAGTGGTGATGCCAGTTGTGTTTACATTCGTCACTTGTTCGGGTACTAATAGGAATATAAAGAGCTGCTGTTATTTTCTTATAATGACAAGCACGTTTCTAAGAACCTCTTTAGAACCTTCTTATACTAACCATGCATAACTTATAAAAATCATAAAGTGAAAAATATTGTGATGACAACATGGTTTTCTAATTATTTATGTGACTGTCTATTCAATACTAAAATTATTTTCATGACTCTGGATTTATTTTCCTTCTTACTTGTATAGGTAGATCTGTTGCTGCTCGCCCCCTGTACTTTAGAGTCACCAGCTAGAGCAGAGACCAGGAATGTGTAATAATTCCCAGGGGTTAGGTCTTCAATTGAAACATAAGTTGAAGTCACAGTTTTACTAAATGTTGCATTTTCCTGGATTTTGATTAGATAAGAACTTGTGTTTCCCTCAGGGGGACCCCAGCTCAGAGAGACAGATCGGGGGGCGATGCCAGTTATGTTTACATTTGACACGTGTTCAGGTACTAATAGGAATATAAAGAGCTTCTGTTATTTTCATTTAATTACAAGCAATTTTCTAAGAACCTACTAACCATGCACAACTTAAAAATCATACATTTAAAAAAATAGCGGTTGTTCCAGTTATGATTAAGTTCGTCATTTGTTCAGGTACTAATAAAATATAAAGATCTGTTAGTTTTTTGTTTTAATCACAAGCAAGTTTTTAGGAAACCCTTATAAAATTGTTTTACATTAACCATGCACAACTCATAAAAGAAAACATTGAAAAAAAGTGATGACAACATGGTTTATTAATAAGTAATGTAATTTTTGAAACAATCCTAAAATTATTCCTAATATCATGGCTCTGGTTTTATTTTCCTACTTACTTGTATAGATAGATCGACTACGGCTCATCCCCTGTACTTTATGATCACCAGCAAGAGCAGAGACCAGGAAAGTATAATAATTGCCGGGGGTCAGGTCTTCAAATGTAACAGAGGGCAAAGTCACAATTTTACTAAATGTTGTATTTTCCTGGATTTGGATCAGATAAGAACTTGTGTTTCCCTCAGGTGGACCCCAACTCAGAAAGACAGATCTGGTGGTGATGCCAGTTGTGTTTACATTCGTCACTTGTTCGGGTACTAATAGGAATATAAAAAGCTGCTGTTATTTTCTTATAATGACAAGCACGTTTCTAAGAACCTCTTTAGAACCTTTTTATACTAACCATGCATAACTTATAAAAATCATAAAGTGAAAAATATTGTGATGACAACATGGTTTTCTAATTATTTATTTGACTGTCTATTCAATACTTAAATTATTTTCATGACTCTGGATTTATTTTCCTACTTACTTGTATAGGTAGAAATGCTGCTGCTCGCCCCCTGTACTTTAGAGTCACCAGCTAGAGCAGAGACCAGGAATGTGTAATAATTCCCAGGGGTTAGGTCTTCAATTGAAACATAAGTTGAAGTCACAGTTTTACTAAATGTTGCATTTTCCTGGATTTTGATTAGATAAGAACTTGTGTTTCCCTCAGGGGGACCCCAGCTCAGAAAGACAGATCGGGTGGCGATGCCAGTTATGTTTACATTTGTCACATGTTCAGGTACTAATAGGAATATAAAGAGCTTCTGTTATTTTTATTTAATTACAAGCAATTTTCTAAGAACCTACTAACCATGCACAACTTATAAAATCATACATTTAAAAAAATAGCGGTTGTTCCAGTTATGATTATGTTCGTCATTTGTTCAGGTACTTATAAAATATAAAGATCTGTTAGTTTTTTATTTTAACCACAAGCAAGTTTTTAGGAAACCCTTATAAAATTGTTTTACATTACCATGCACAACTCATAAAAGAAAACATTGAAAAAAAGTGATGACAACATGGTTTATTAATAAGTTATGTAATTGTCGAAACAATCCTAAAATTATTCCTAATATCATTGCTATGGTTTTATTTTCCTACTTACTTGTATAGGTAGATCGACTACGGCTCATCCCCTGTACTTTAGGATCACCAGCAAGAGCAGAGACCAGGAAAGTATAATAATTCCCGGGGGTCAGGTCTTCAATTGTAACAGAGGTTGAAGTCACAATTTTACTAAATGTTGTATTTTCCTGGATTTGGATCAGATAAGAACTTGTGATTCCCTCAGGTGGACCCCAACTCAGAAAGACAGATCTAGTGGTGATGCCAGTTGTGTTTACATTCTTCACTTGTTCGGGTACTAATAAGAATATAAAGAGCTGCTGTTATTTTCTTATAATGACAAGCATGTTTCTAAGAACCTCTTTAGAATCTTCTTTTACTAACCATGCATAACTTATAAAAATCATAAAGTGAAAAATATTGTGATGACAACATGGTTTTCTAATTATTTATGTGACTGTCTATTCAATACTTAAATTATTTTCATGACTCTGGATTTATTTTCCTACTTACTTGTATAGGTAGATCTGCTGCTGCTCGCCCCCTGTACTTTAGAGTCACCAGCTAAAGCAGAGACCAGGAATGTGTAATAATTCCCAGGGGTTAGGTCTTCAATTGAAACATAAGTTGAAGTCACAGTTTTACTAAATGTTGCATTTTCCTGGATTTTGATTAGATAAGAACTTGTGTTTCCCTCAGGGGGACCCCAGCTCAGAGAGACAGATCGGGTGGCGATGCCAGTTATGTTTACATTTGACACGTGTTCAGGTACTAATGGGAATATAAAGAGCTTCTGTTATTTTCATTTAATTACAAGCAATTTTCTAAGAACCTACTAACCATGCACAACTTTTAAAATCATACATTTAAAAAAATAGTGGTTGTTCCAGTTATGATTATGTTCGTCATTTGTTCAGGTACTAATAAAATATAAAGATCTGTTAGTTTTTTATTTTAAAAACAAGCAAGTTTTTAGGAAACCATTATAAAATTGTTTTACATTAACCATGCACAACTCATAAAAGAAAACATTGAAAAAAAGTGATGACAACATGGTTTATTAATAAGTAATGTAATTGTCGAAACAATCCTAAAATTATTCCTAATATCATGGCTCTGGTTTTATTTTACTACTTACTTGTATAGGTAGATCTGCTGCTGCTCGCCCCCTGTACTTTAGAGTCACCAGCTAGAGCAGAGACCAGGAATGTGTAATAATTCCCAGGGGTTAGGTCTTCAATTGAAACATAAGTTGAAGTCACAGTTTTACTAAATGTTGCATTTTCCTGGATTTTGATTAGATAAGAACTTGTGTTTCCCTCAGGGGGACCCCAGCTCAGAGAGACAGATCGGGTGGCGATGCCAGTTATGTTTACATTTGTCACATGTTCAGGTACTAATAGGAATATAAAGAGCTTCTGTTATTTTTATTTAATTACAAGCAATTTTCTAAGAACCTACTAACCATGCACAACTTATAAAATCATACATTTAAAAAAATAGTTGTTGTTCCAGTTATGATTATGTTCGTCATTTGTTCAGGTGCTAATAAAATATAAAGATCTGTTAGTTTTTTATTTTAATCACAAGCAAGTTTTTAGGAAACCCTTATAAAATTATTTTACATTACCATGCACAACTCATAAAAGAAAACATTGAAAAAAAGTGATGACAATATGGTTTATTAATAAGTTATGTAATTGTCGAAACAATCCTAAAATTATTCCTAATATCATTGCTATGGTTTTATTTTCCTACTTACTTGTATAGGTAGATCGACTACGGCTCATCCCCTGTACTTTAGGATCACCAGCAAGAGCAGAGACCAGGAAAGTATAATAATTCCCGGGGGTCAGGTCTTCAATTGTAACAGAGGTTGAAGTCACAATTTTACTAAATGTTGTATTTTCCTGGATTTGGATCAGATAAGAACTTGTGATTCCCTCAGGTGGACCCCAACTCAGAAAGACAGATCTAGTGGTGATGCCAGTTGTGTTTACATTCTTCACTTGTTCGGGTACTAATAAGAATATAAAGAGCTGCTGTTATTTTCTTATAATGACAAGCATGTTTCTAAGAACCTCTTTAGAATCTTCTTTTACTAACCATGCATAACTTATAAAAATCATAAAGTGAAAAATATTGTGATGACAACATGGTTTTCTAATTATTTATGTGACTGTTTATTCAATACTTAAATTATTTTCATGACTCTGGATTTATTTTCCTACTTACTTGTATAGGTAGATCTGCTGCTGCTCGCCCCCTGTACTTTAGAGTCACCAGCTAAAGCAGAGACCAGGAATGTGTAATAATTCCCAGGGGTTAGGTCTTCAATTGAAACATAAGTTGAAGTCACAGTTTTACTAAATGTTGCATTTTCCTGGATTTTGATTAGATAAGAACTTGTGTTTCCCTCAGGGGGACCCCAGCTCAGAGAGACAGATCGGGTGGCGATGCCAGTTATGTTTACATTTGACACGTGTTCAGGTACTAATGGGAATATAAAGAGCTTCTGTTATTTTCATTTAATTACAAGCAATTTTCTAAGAACCTACTAACCATGCACAACTTTTAAAATCATACATTTAAAAAAATAGTGGTTGTTCCAGTTATGATTATGTTCGTCATTTGTTCAGGTACTAATAAAATATAAAGATCTGTTAGTTTTTTATTTTAAAAACAAGCAAGTTTTTAGGAAACCATTATAAAGTTGTTTTACATTAACCATGCACAACTCATAAAAGAAAACATTGAAAAAAAGTGATGACAACATGGTTTATTAATAAGTAATGTAATTGTCGAAACAATCCTAAAATTATTCCTAATATCATGGCTCTGGTTTTATTTTTCTACTTACTTGTATAGGTAGATAGACTACGGCTCATCCCCTGTACTTTATGATCACCAGCAAGAGCAGAGACCAGGAAAGTATAATAATTGCCGGGGGTCAGGTCTTCAATTGTAACAGAGGGCAAAGTCACAATTTTACTAAATGTTGTATTTTCCTGGATTTGGATCAGATAAGAACTTGTGTTTCCCTCAGGTGGACCCCAACTCAGAAAGACAGATCTGGTGGTGATGCCAGTTGTGTTTACATTCGTCACTTGTTCGGGTACTAATAGGAATATAAAAAGCTGCTGTTATTTTCTTATAATGACAAGCACGTTTCTAAGAACCTCTTTAGAACCTTTGTAATACTAACCATGCATAACTTATAAAAATCATAAAGTGAAAAATATTGTGATGACAACATGGTTTTCTAATTATTTATTTGAATGTCTATTCAATACTTCAATTATTTTCATGACTCTGGATTTATTTTACTACTTACTTGTATAGGTAGATCTGCTGCTGCTCGCCCCCTGTACTTTAGAGTCACCAGCTAGAGCAGAGACCAGGAATGTGTAATAATTCCCAGGGGTTAGGTCTTCAATTGAAACATAAGTTGAAGTCACAGTTTTACTAAATGTTGCATTTTCCTGGATTTTGATTAGATAAGAACTTGTGTTTCCCTCAGGGGGACCCCAGCTCAGAGAGACAGATCGGGTGGCGATGCCAGTTATGTTTACATTTGTCACATGTTCAGGTACTAATAGGAATATAAAGAGCTTCTGTTATTTTTATTTAATTACAAGCAATTTTCTAAGAACCTACTAACCATGCACAACTTATAAAATCATACATTTAAAAAAATAGTTGTTGTTCCAGTTATGATTATGTTCGTCATTTGTTCAGGTGCTAATAAAATATAAAGATCTGTTAGTTTTTTATTTTAATCACAAGCAAGTTTTTAGGAAACCCTTATAAAATTATTTTACATTACCATGCACAACTCATAAAAGAAAACATTGAAAAAAAGTGATGACAATATGATTTACTAATAAGCAATGTAATTGTCGAAACAATCCTAAAATTATTCCTAATATCATTGCTCTGGTTTTATTTTCCTACTTACTTGTATAGGTAGATCGACTACGGCTCATCCCCTGTACTTTAGGATCACCAGCAAGAGCAGAGACCAGGAAAGTATAATAATTCCCGGGGGTCAGGTCTTCAATTGTAACAGAGGTTGAAGTCACAATTTTACTAAATGTTGTATTTTCCTGGATCTGGATCAGATAAGAACTTGTGTTTCCCTCAGGTGGACCCCAACTCAGAATGACAGATCTAGTGGTGATGCCAGTTGTGTTTACATTCGTCACTTGTTCGGGTACTAATAGGAATATAAAGAGCTGCTGTTATTTTCTTATAATGACAAGCACGTTTCTAAGAACCTCTTTAGAACTTTCTTTTACTAAACATGCATAACTTATAAAAATCATAAAGTGAAAAATATTGTGATGACAACATGGTTTTCTAATTATTTATGTGACTGTCTATTCAATACTAAAATTATTTTCATGACTCTGGATTTATTTTCCTTCTTACTTGTATAGGTAGATCTGTTGCTGCTCGCCCCCTGTACTTTAGAGTCCCCAGCTAGAGCAGAGACCAGGAATGTGTAATAATTCCCAGGGGTTAGGTCTTCAATTGAAACATAAGTTGAAGTCACAGTTTTACTAAATGTTGCATTTTCCTGGATTTTGATTAGATAAGAACTTGTGTTTCCCTCAGGGGGACCCCAGCTCAGAGAGACAGATCGGGTGGCGATGCCAGTTATGTTTACATTTGACACGTGTTCAGGTACTAATAGGAATATAAAGAGCTTCTGTTATTTTCATTTAAGTACAAGCAATTTTCTAAGAACCTACTAACCATGCACAACTTATAAAATCATACATTTAAAAAAATAGTGGTTGTTCCAGTTATGATTATGTTCGTCATTTGTTCAGGTACTAATAAAATATAAAGATCTGTTAGTTTTTTATTTTAAAAACAAGCAAGTTTTTAGGAAACCATTATAAAATTGTTTTACATTAACCATGCACAACTCATATAAGAAAACATTGAAAAAAAAGTTATGAAAACATGGTTTATTAATAAGTAATGTAATTGTCGAAACAATCCTAAAATTATTCCTAATATCATGGCTCTTGTTGTATTTTCCTACTTACTTGTATAGGTAGATCGACTACGGCTCATCCCCTGTACTTTAGGATCACCAGCAAGAGCAGAGACCAGGAAAGTGTAATAATTCCCAGGGGTCAGGTCTTCAATTGTAACAGAGGGCGAAGTCACAATTTTACTAAATGTTGTATTTTCCTGGATTTGGATCAGATAAGAACTTGTGTTTCCCTCAGGTGGACCCCAACTCAGAAAGACAGATCTGGTGGTGATGCCAGTTGTGTTTACATTCGTCACTTGTTCGGGTACTAATAGGAATATAAAAAGCTGCTGTTATTTTCTTATAATGACAAGCACGTTTCTAAGAACCTCTTTAGAACCTTTTTAATACTAACCATGCATAACTTATAAAAATCATAAAGTGAAAAATATTGTGATGACAACATGGTTTTCTAATTATTTATTTGACTGTCTATTCAATACTTCAATTATTTTCATGACTCTGGATTTATTTTACTACTTACTTGTATAGGTAGATCTGCTGCTGCTCGCCCCCTGTACTTTAGAGTCACCAGCTAGAGCAGAGACCAGGAATGTGTAATAATTCCCAGGGGTTAGGTCTTCAATTGAAACATAAGTTGAAGTCACAGTTTTACTAAATGTTGTATTTTCCTGGATTTTGATTAGATAAGAACTTGTGTTTCCCTCAGGGGGACCCCAGCTCAGAGAGACAGATCGGGTGGCGATGCCAGTTATGTTTACATTTGTCACATGTTCAGGTACTAATAGGAATATAAAGAGCTTCTGTTATTTTTATTTAATTACAAGCAATTTTCTAAGAACCTACTAACCATGCACAACTTATAAAATCATACATTTAAAAAAATAGCTGTTGTTCCAGTTATGATTATGTTCGTCATTTGTTCAGGTACTAATAAAATATAAAGATCTGTTAGTTTTTTATTTTAATCACAAGCAAGTTTTTAGGAAACCCTTATAAAATTATTTTAAATTACCATGCACAACTCATAAAAGAAAACATTGAAAAAAAGTGATGACAACATCGTTTACTAATAAGCAATGTAATTGTCGAAACAATCCTAAGATTATTCCTAATATCATTGCTCTGGTTTTATTTTCCTACTTACTTGTATAGGTAGATCGACTACGGCTCATCCCCTGTACTTTAGGATCACCAGCAAGAGCAGAGACCAGGAAAGTATAATAATTCCCGGGGGTCAGGTCTTCAATTGTAACAGAGGTTGAAGTCACAATTTTACTAAATGTTGTATTTTCCTGGATCTGGATCAGATAAGAACTTGTGTTTCCCTCAGGTGGACCCCAACTCAGAATGACAGATCTAGTGGTGATGCCAGTTGTGTTTACATTCGTCACTTGTTCGGGTACTAATAGGAATATAAAGAGCTGCTGTTATTTTCTTATAATGACAAGCACGTTTCTAAGAACCTCTTTAGAACTTTCTTTTACTAAACATGCATAACTTATAAAAATCATAAAGTGAAAAATATTGTGATGACAACATGGTTTTCTAATTATTTATGTGACTGTCTATTCAATACTAAAATTATTTTCATGACTCTGGATTTATTTTCATTCTTACTTGTATAGGTAGATCTGTTGCTGCTCGCCCCCTGTACTTTAGAGTCCCCAGCTAGAGCAGAGACCAGGAATGTGTAATAATTCCCAGGGGTTAGGTCTTCAATTGAAACATAAGTTGAAGTCACAGTTTTACTAAATGTTGCATTTTCCTGGATTTTGATTAGATAAGAACTTGTGTTTCCTTCAGGGGGACCCCAGCTCAGAGAGACAGATCGGGTGGCGATGCCAGTTATGTTTACATTTGTCACATGTTCAGGTACTAATAGGAATATAAAGAGCTTCTGTTATTTTCATTTAAGTACAAGCAATTTTCTAAGAACCTACTAACCATGCACAACTTATAAAATCATACATTTAAAAAAATAGTGGTTGTTCCAGTTATGATTATGTTCGTCATTTGTTCAGGTACTAATAAAATATAAAGATCTGTTAGTTTTTTATTTTAAAAACAAGCAAGTTTTTAGGAAACCATTATAAAATTGTTTTACATTAACCATGCACAACTCATAAAAGAAAACATTGAAAAAAAGTGATGAAAACATGGTTTATTAATAAGTAATGTAATTGTCGAAACAATCCTAAAATTATTCCTAATATCATGGCTCTTGTTGTATTTTCCTACTTACTTGTATAGGTAGATCGACTACGGCTCATCCCCTGTACTTTAGGATCACCAGCAAGAGCAGAGACCAGGAAAGTGTAATAATTCCCAGGGGTCAGGTCTTCAATTGTAACAGAGGGCGAAGTCACAATTTTACTAAATGTTGTATTTTCCTGGATTTGGATCAGATAAGAACTTGTGTTTCCCTCAGGTGGACCCCAACTCAGAAAGACAGATCTGGTGGTGATGCCAGTTGTGTTTACATTCGTCACTTGTTCGGGTACTAATAGGAATATAAAAAGCTGCTGTTATTTTCTTATAATGACAAGCACGTTTCTAAGAACCTCTTTAGAACCTTTTTAATACTAACCATGCATAACTTATAAAAATCATAAAGTGAAAAATATTGTGATGACAACATGGTTTTCTAATTATTTATTTGACTGTCTATTCAATACTTCAATTATTTTCATGACTCTGGATTTATTTTACTACTTACTTGTATAGGTAGATCTGCTGCTGCTCGCCCCCTGTACTTTAGAGTCACCAGCTAGAGCAGAGACCAGGAATGTGTAATAATTCCCAGGGGTTAGGTCTTCAATTGAAACATAAGTTGAAGTCACAGTTTTACTAAATGTTGCATTTTCCTGGATTTTGATTAGATAAGAACTTGTGTTTCCCTCAGGGGGACCCCAGCTCAGAGAGACAGATCGGGTGGCGATGCCAGTTATGTTTACATTTGTCACATGTTCAGGTACTAATAGGAATATAAAGAGCTTCTGTTATTTTTATTTAATTACAAGCAATTTTCTAAGAACCTACTAACCATGCACAACTTATAAAATCATACATTTAAAAAAATAGCTGTTGTTCCAGTTATGATTATGTTCGTCATTTGTTCAGGTACTAATAAAATATAAAGATCTGTTAGTTTTTTATTTTAATCACAAGCAAGTTTTTAGGAAACCCTTATAAAATTATTTTACATTACCATGCACAACTCATAAAAGAAAACATTGAAAAAAAGTGATGACAACATCGTTTACTAATAAGCAATGTAATTGTCGAAACAATCCTAAGATTATTCCTAATATCATTGCTCTGGTTTTATTTTCCTACTTACTTGTATAGGTAGATCGACTACGGCTCATCCCCTGTACTTTAGGATCACCAGCAAGAGCAGAGACCAGGAAAGTATAATATTTCCCGGGGGTCAGGTCTTCAATTGTAACAGAGGTTGAAGTCACAATTTTACTAAATGTTGTATTTTCCTGGATCTGGATCAGATAAGAACTTGTGTTTCCCTCAGGTGGACCCCAACTCAGAATGACAGATCTAGTGGTGATGCCAGTTGTGTTTACATTCGTCACTTGTTCGGGTACTAATAGGAATATAAAGAGCTGCTGTTATTTTCTTATAATGACAAGCACGTTTCTAAGAACCTCTTTAGAACCTTCTTTTACTAAACATGCATAACTTATAAAAATCATAAAGTGAAAAATATTGTGATGACAACATGGTTTTCTAATTATTTATGTGACTGTCTATTCAATACTAAAATTATTTTCATGACTCTGGATTTATTTTCATTATTACTTGTATAGGTAGATCTGTTGCTGCTCGCCCCCTGTACTTTAGAGTCCCCAGCTAGAGCAGAGACCAGGAATGTGTAATAATTCCCAGGGGTTAGGTCTTCAATTGAAACATAAGTTGAAGTCACAGTTTTACTAAATGTTGCATTTTCCTGGATTTTGATTAGATAAGAACTTGTGTTTCCTTCAGGGGGACCCCAGCTCAGAGAGACAGATCGGGTGGCGATGCCAGTTATGTTTACATTTGACACGTGTTCAGGTACTAATAGGAATATAAAGAGCTTCTGTTATTTTCATTTAAGTACAAGCAATTTTCTAAGAACCTACTAACCACGCACAACTTATAAAATCATACATTTAAAAAAATAGTGGTTGTTCCAGTTATGATTATGTTCTTCATTTGTTCAGGTACTAATAAAATATAAAGAGCTGTTAGTTTTTTATTTTAAAAACATGCAAGTTTTTAGGAAACACTTATAAAATTGTTTTACATTAACCATGCACAACTCATAAAAGAAAACATTGAAAAAAAGTGATGACAACATGGTTTATACTTACTTGTATAGGTAGATCGACTACGGCTCATCCCCTGTACTTTAGGATCACCAGCAAGAGCAGAGACCAGGAAAGTATAATAATTTCCGGGGGTCAGGTCTTCAATTGTAACAGAGGGCAAAGTCACAATTTTACTAAATGTTGTATTTTCCTGGATTTGGATCAGATAAGTACTTGTGTTTCCCTCAGGTGGACCCCAACTCAGAAAGACAGATCTGGTGGTGATGCCAGTTATGTTTACATTCGTCACTTGTTCGGGTACTAATAGGAATATAAAGAGCTGCTGTTATTTTCTTATAATGACAAGCACATTTCTAAGAACCTCTTTAGAACCTTCTTATACTAACCATGCATAACTTATAAAAATCATAAAGTGAAAAATATTGTGATGACAACATGGTTTTCTAATTATATATTTGAATGTCTATTCAATACTTCAATTATTTTCATGACTCTGGATTTATTTTACTACTTACTTGCATAGGTAGATCTGCTGCTGCTCGCCCCCTGTACTTTAGAGTCACCAGCTAGAGCAGAGACCAGGAATGTGTAATAATTCCCAGGGGTCAGGTCTTCAATTGTAACAGAGGTTGAAGTCACAATTTTACTAAATGTTGTATTTTCCTGGATTTGAATCAGATAAGAACTTGTGTTTCCCTCAGGGGGATCCCAGCTCAGAGAGACAGATCTAGTGGTGGTGCCAGTTATGTTTACATTCGTTACTTGTTTGGGTCCTAATAGGAATATAAAGAGCTTCTGTTATTTTCATTTCATTACAAGCATTTTTCTTAGAACCTCCTTATACTAACCATGTATAACTTATAAAATCATGCATTGAAAAAAAAACATAGTGGTTGTTCCAGTTATGATTTTGTTTGTCCCTTGTTTAGTTACTATTAAAATCTAAAGAGCTGCTGTTATTTTATTTTAAACACAAGCAAGTTTTTAAAAAACCTTATAAAATCTTTTTATTTTACTTTAGAGTCACCAGCTAGAGCAGAGACCAGGATTGTGTAATAATTCCCAGGGGTCAGGTCTTCAATTGAAACAGAGGTGGAAGTCACAATTTTACTAAATGTTGTATTTTCCTGGATTTGAATCAGATAAGAACTTGTGTTTCCCTCAGGGGGATCCCAGCTCAGAGAGACAGATCTAGTGGTGGTGCCAGTTATGTTTACATTCGTTACTTGTTTGGGTTCTAATAGGAATATAAAGAGCTTCTGTTATTTTCATTTCATTACAAGCAATTTTCTTAGAACCTTCTTATACTAACCATGTATAACTTATAAAATCATGCATTGAAAAAAAAACATAGTGGTTGTTCCAGTTATGATTTTGTTTGTCCCTTGTTCAGTTACTATTAAAATCTAAAGAGCTGCTGTTATTTTATTTTAAACACAAGCAAGTTTTTAAGAAACTTCATAAAATCTTTTTATTTTACTTTAGAGTCACCAGCTAGAGCAGAGACCAGGATTGTGTAATAATTCCCAGGGGTCAGGTCTTCAATTGAAACATAAGTTGAAGTCACAGTTTTACTAAATGTTGCATTTTCCTGGATTTTAATTAGATAAGAACTTGTGTTTCCCTCAGGTGGACCCCAGCTAAGTGAGACAGATGTGATGGTGGTTGCCAGTTATATTTAAGTTTGAGTTGCTTTCATTTTATT